>NC_053026.1:90896130-91084198 GCF_003073215.2 Triticum urartu
GGATGCCCCGGAAGGCATCCCCTCTTTCGTCTTCGTTCATCGGTAACTTTACTTGGAGCTATATTTTTATTTACCACATGATATGTGTTTTGCTTGGAGCGTCAATTTATTTTGTTAAGATTTGCTTGCTGTTATTTAGAACTATGTTTTGCATCTTTTATTTCAATAAAAGTGGCATTAATAGTCTTTACTATGCCTATGTTACAAGTCTTCATGTTGATGTTTGAAAACAGAAAGTTTACCACTGTTGCAATAATTCCCAAGAAAAGTCAGAATGTGATAAAATGTTGAAACCTTTTGCATATTTAGCTCTGATAAATTTACTACAGTGAGAATTTTCTTTCATAATTTTTGGAGCTAGGGAAGTATGGATGTTGCTGCATTCTTTACAGACTGTCCTGTTTAGGCAGATTGCTGTTATGTTTGCATATGTTTGCTTCTTTAATGATTCTATTTGAGGATAGGACTATTAAATATGCAGAGGCATTTAGTATGAAATGTTGAATAGTAATTTAAGTTATTTTCTACAGTTGAGTATGATAAGGTTTTTTCAATGGTTTATACTAACTTATTCACGAGTCCTTGTTGAGTTTTGTGTGGATGAAGCTTTTGAGATTTAGGGAGACCGTGATATGAGAGGAATTAAGGAGACACAAAAGATCAAGCTTGGGGATGCCCAAGGCATCCCAAGATAATATTTCAAGAAGTCTCAAGCATCTAATATTGGGGATGCCCCGGTTGGCATCCCACCTTTCTTCTTCAACAACTATCGGTTAGTTTCGGTTGATCCTAAGTCTTTGCTTCTTCACATGATGTTTGCCATTCTTAGAATGTCATTTTATTTTGTTTTGCTTTCTGTTTTGAATAAAGTATCAAGATCTGAAATTATTAAATGTTAGAGAGTCTTCACATAGTTGCATAATTATTCGACTACTCATTGAGCTTCACTTATATCTTTTGGAGTAGTTTGTCATTGCTCTAGTGCTTCACTTATATCTTCTTAGAGCATGGTGGTAGTTCTATTTTATAGAAATAATTGATCTCTCATGCTTCACTTATATTATTTTGAGAGTCTTTAGAACATCATGGTAGTTTGATTTGGTTATGAAACTAGTCCTAATATGATGGGCATCCAAGAGGGATATAATAAAAACTTTCATATAGAGTGCATTGAATACTAAGAGAAGTTTGATACTTGATGATTGTTTCGAGATATGGAGATGGTGATATTAGAGTCATGCTAGTTGACTAGTTGTGGATTTGAGAGATACTTGTGTTGAAGTTTGTGATTCCCGTAGCATGCACGTATGGTGAACCGTTATGTGATGAAGTCAGAGCATGATTTATTTATTGACTGTCTTCCTTATGAGTGGCGGTCGGGGACGAGCGATGGTATTTTCCTACCAATCTATCCCCCTAGGAGCATGCGCATAATACTTTGTTTCGATAACTAATAATTTTTTGCAATAAGTATGTGAGTTCTTTATGACTAATGTTGAGTCCATGGATTATACACACTCTCACCCTTCCACCATTACTAGCCACTCTAGTATCGCACAACTTTCGCCGATACTATAAACCCACCATATACCTTCCTCAAAACAGCCACCATACCTACCTATCATGGCATTTCCATAGCCATTCCGAGATATATTGCCATGCAACTTTCCACCGTTCCGATTATTATGACACGCTTCATCATTGTCATATTGCTTTGCATGATCATGTTGTTGACATCGTATTTGTGGCAAAGCCACCGTTCGTAATTCTTTCATACATGTCACTCATGCATCATTGCACATCCCGGTACACCGCCAGAGGCATTCATATAGAGTCATATCTTGTTCTAAGTATCGAGTTGTAATTCTTGAGTTGTAAATAAATAAAAGTGTGATGATCATCATTATTAGAGCATTGTCCCAGTGAGGAAAGGATGATGGAGACTATGATTCACCCACAAGTCGGGATGAGACTCCGGACAAAAAATAAAATAAAAAAGAGGCCATAAAAAAGAGAAAAGGCCCAAATAAAAAAATAAAAAAATGAGAGAAAAAGAGAGAAGGGCCAATGCTACTATCCTTTTACCACACTCGTGCTTCAAAGTAGCACCATGATCTTCATGATAGAGAGTCTCCTATGTTGTCAATTTCATATACTAGTGGGAATATTTCATTATAGAACTTGGCTTGTATATTCCAATGATGGGCTTCCTCAATATGCCCTAGGTCTTCGTGAGCAAGCGAGTTGGTTGCACACCCACTAGTTTCTTTTGTTGAGCTTTCATACACTTATAGCTCTAGTGCACCCGTTTCATGGCAATCCCTACTCACTCACATTGATATCTATTGATGGGCATCTCCATAGCCCGTTGATACGCCTAGTTGATGTGACACTATCTTCTCCTTTTTGTCTTCTCCACAACCACCATTCCATTCCAGCTATAGTGCTATGTCCATGGCTCATGCTCATGTATTGCGTGAAGATTGAAAAAGTTTGAGAACATCAAAAGTATGAAACAATTGCTTGGCTTGTCATCGGGGTTGTGCATGATTTAAATACATTGTGTGGTGAATATGGAGCATAGCCAGACTATATGACTTTGTAGGGATAACTTTCTTTGGCCATGTTATTTTGAGAAGACATGATTGCTTTGTTAGTATGCTTGAAGTATTACTGTTTTCATGTCAATATTAAACTTTTGTCTTGAATCTTATGGATCTGAATATTCTTGCTACAATAAAGAGAAATACATGATAAATATGTTAGGTAGCATTCCACATCAAAACTTCTGTTTTTATCATTTACCTACTCGAGGACGAGCAGGAATTAAGCTTGGGGATGCTGATACGTCTCCAATGTATCTATAATTTTTTATTGTTCCATGCTATTATATTATCTGTTTTGGATGTGTATGGGCTTTATTAAACACTTTTATATTATTTTTGGGACTAACCTATTAACCCAGAGCCCAGTGCCAGTTTCTGTTTTTTTGCCTATTTTAGGGTTTCGAAGAAAAGGAAAATCAAACGGAGTCCAATTGACCTGAAACTTCACAGAACTTATTTTTGGAAGGAAAGCAACCCAGGAGACTTGGAGTCCACGTCAAGGGAGCTTTGAGGAAGCCACGAGGTAGGGGGGCACGCCCACACCCCCCCCCTCCCCGAGCACGCCCTCCACCCTCGTGGGCCCCTCGTGCCCCCCTGACGTACTTGTTCCGCCTATATATCTCCATATACCCTAAAAACATCGGGGAGCACCATAGGTCAGGAGTTCCGCCGCCAGAAGCCTCTGTAGCCACCAAAAACCAATCTAGACCCGTTCCGGCACCCTGCCAGAGGGGGCAATCCCTCTCCGGTGGCCATCTTCATCATCCCGGTGCTCTCCATGACGAGCAGGGAGTAGTTCTCCCTCGGGGCTGAGGGTATGTACCAGTAGCTATGTGTTTGACCTCTCTCGTGTTCTTGATGTATAGCGAGCTTTGCTATTATATTTGGATCCTATGATGTTTTCTCCCCCCCCCCTCTACTCTCTTGTAATGGATTGAGTTTCCCCTTTGAAGTTATCTTATCGGATTGAGTCTTTAAAGATTTGAGAACACTTGATGTATGTCTTGCCGTGCGTATCTGTGGTGACAATGGGATACCACGTGATTCACTTGATGTATGTTTTGGTGATCAACTTGCGGGTTCCGCCCATGAACCTATGCATAGGGATTGGCACACGTTTTCGTCGTGATTCTCCGGTAGGAACTTTGGGGCACTCTTTGAGGTTCTATGTGTTGGTTGAATAGATGAATCTGAGATTGTGTGATGCATATCGTATAATCATACCCACGGATACTTGAGGTGACATTGGAGTATCTAGGTGACATTAGGGTTTTGGTTGATTTGTGTCTTAAGGTGTTGTTCTAGTATGAACTCTAGGGCTGTTTGTGACACCTATAGGAATAGCCCAACAGATTGATTGGAAAGAATAACTTTGAGGTCGTTTCGTACCCTACCATAATCTCTTCATTCGTTCTCTGCTATTAGTGACTTTGGAGTGACTCTTTGTTGCATGTTGAGGGATAGTTATATGATCCAATTATGTTATTATTGTTGAGGGAACTTGCACTAGCGAAAGTATGAACCCTAGGCCTTGTTTCAACCCATTGCAATACCGTTTACGCTCACTTTTATCATTAGTTACCTTGTTGTTTTTATATCTTTAGATTACAAAAACTATTATGTACTATCCATATACCACTTGTATCACCATCTCTTCGCCGAACTAGTGCACCTATACAATTTACCATTGTATTGGGTGTGTTGGGGACACAAGAGACTCTTTGTTATTTGGTTGCAGGGTTGCTTGAGAGAGACCATGTTCATCCTACGCCTCCTACGGATTGATAAACCTTAGGTCATCCACTTGAGGGAAATTTGCTATTGTCCTACAAACCTCCGCACTTGGAGGCCCAACAACGTCTACAAGAAGAAGGTTGTGTAGTACACATCAGCGTACGACGGGACCACAGACCCTGGGGTCTGGATTGAGGACTTTATCCTCCATGTCCATATGGCTCGTGGAGACGATCTCCACACCATCAAGTACTTGCCCCGCAAGCTTAATGGACCAGCTCGGCATTGGCTGAAAAGCCTCCCCGAAAACTCAATTGGAAGTTGGGAGGAGCTCGAGGATGCTTTTCGGGCTAACTTTCAAGGGACCTATGTCCAACCACCGGATGCAGACGATTTAAGTCATATAATTCAACAGCCCGGATAGTCAGCCCAAAAGCTTTGGAATAGGTTTCTCACTAAGAAGAACCAAATCATCGACTGCCCGGACGCCGAAGCCTTATCAGCTTCAAGCACAGCGTTCGAGACGAATCGCTCGCCAGACACCTCGGCCGAGAAAATCTGAGAACAATGGCAGCCTTGACAAGCCTCATGACCCGCTTTTGCGCGGGCGAAGATAGCTGGTTAGCCCGCAGTAGCACCAGCGACCCAAGCACATCGGAAGTCAGGGATGGCAATGGAAAACCACGATGCAGTAAAAGCAAGCATCGAAATAAAGAAGACAGCCAAGATAATACGGCGGTAAACACCGGATTCAGGGGCTCTCAACCAGGTCAGTGGAAAAAGCCTTTCAAAGGCAGTAGAGATGGACCGTCCAGCCTAAACAAGATTCTAGACAAACTATGTCAGATTCATGGCACCCCCGATAAACCTGCAAATCACACCCACATAGAATGTTGGGTCTTCAAGCTGGCCGGTAAGCTAAACGCCGAACACAAGGGGAGGGAGACACCAAGCGAAGACGAGGACGAACCTCGCCAGCAAAGCACTGGAGGACAGAAAAAATTCCCACCATAGGTTAAAACAGTAAACATGATCCACGTGACGAAGAGGAAAAGCAAACATGCACTCTGAGACATACGCGTCGTAGAGCCCGTCACCCCTAAGTTCAACCCCTGGTTGGCCTGCCCGATCACTTTTGATCGCAGGGATCACCCGACAAGCATCTGGCATGAAGGATTGGCTGCCTTGGTGTTAGACCCAATAATAAACGGATACCATCTCACACGAGTCCTTATGGACGGCGGCAGTGGTCTAAATCTGATATATCAGGACACAGTCCACAAAATGGGGATAGACCCGACAAAAATCATCCATAGTAATACTACCTTGAAGGGAGTAATACCAGGCCCAGAGGCCCGCTCCACAGGCTCTCTAATACTAGAGGTTGTATTCGGTTCATCCAACAACTACCGAAGTGAGAAGTTAGACTTCGACATTGCGTCATTCCGAAGCAGCTATCAAGCACTACTCGGAAGAACAGCTTTCGCTCGTTTTAATGCGGTACCACATTACGCTTCCCTTAAGCTTAAGATGCCTAGTCCACGTGGCACCATCACAGTTAGTGGAAATATTGAGTGTTCTCTACGCGGAGAAGAACGTGTGGCGGCTTTAACAGCCGAGCATTAGACAGCCTCACCAACCAGAATAAATGACAGGACGTCCAGACCGCGGACACGGTTAGACGAGTCCGGTGCATCACTAGATATACCTGAGATTGTTTTGATGGTTAAACCCTCATAGACAGTACTAGGGGCTGCCCGCGTGTAATCAGGGCTAGTTCGGCTCAACTTTACTTATCTTGAATTTTAATGGTTTATCGCGAATAACCAATTTTTTTGGCACGACAACTTTCACCTAAGTTCTTCTCTTTTACAGATGACAATTGTGCTACATCGTCCAGGACACGGCACAACAGAGACACAGGCACGGACGTGCAGCAGGGACCCGCTCAAAGGTTTCTTTTCAGATTAAGACCTTGCGTAAACCTTTTTTACTGTCTCTTGTTGGCGTTATTGGCATTATTGGCATTTCGCCACGTCAGAATATTGCACGTACCGGGACACTCGAGGTTTATTATTAAGGGCATTGTTCAGCCCGGAATATGTTATAAAGACCGAATACCTTAGGGAGTGTTCGGCGTCGCGAGTTTGGCCTTATATGCATCAGCTCCGAATCATGTCTTCGGTCAAATGTTGGGTTTGCCCGGCTCCTGTGTTTTGCTACCTTACGTTCCGCTCTATCGGCTAATGTGGCACCGAGAGAACTACTGCGATTGTGTCATGGTTCATCCGGATGAGCACCGAGAAACTACTGCGATTGTGTCATGGTTCATCCGGATGAGCACCTCAGTAGAGAAAGCCGAAAACTGACTGTCATGATAAAGCGCGAGACTAGTCAACCACTCGATGACTTAGCGGAATCTTAGGGATTCCTCCACATTAACGAAGGGCCGTTTCCCGGTCATGTACGTACGCACACCGTATTCGAATGAGCGCGGAGGTACCAGGGGCTATATAGTAGTCCCACTATCAAACTCCTATGGCTAAGTGAAAGTGCTAAAGCAATATAGTCCGATTGCCTCGTTCGCTGTGCCACCACCTCCTTAATGGACCAAGACGTTGGATCAAGTGTGAATACGCGTTTTCTGTGAACACCCCCGCATTATATGCGTGGGGGCTGAAGCCGATGACTGCAAACTTTCAGGTTATATACATATATACATACACGGCCTCACAGGAGGCATCATAATACTTTCAGGCAAAAGTATAAACACAGCCTTTATAATTCAATAAAACATTGTTTTTACAATGGGAATACATGTCACTAGAACATAATATTCTTCGAGCACTGAGCCTCTATTGAACGAGCGCCTTCAAGGACTTCTTCAAAGTAGTGCTCGGCAGATACTCGGCCTACGGCCGAACTCTGGGTTGCAATAGCGGTGGCCTCCATCTCTGCCCAGTATGTATTGACACGGGCAAGCGCCATACGTGCACCCTCTATGCACGCCGACCTCTTCATAGCGTCGATGTGCGGCACAACACCAAGGAACTGTTGCACTAAACTAAAATAACTATTCGGCCTTTGCCCTTCCGGCCACAGATGATCCACAACAGACCTCATGGCAAGCCTGGACAACCTACGGAGCTCGGCCCACTTGGCCATTCGCTCATTCAACAGCAGCGGACGCACTGGAACATGGAACTGTGACCAAAATAGCCTTTCCACTTCATGATCTTTTTGATCCTTAAAGTACACGGCCGCATGAGCAGCACTTGCTACCAAATCCATGTATGCGTATGCAGAACTCCATAGTTGATCAAGAGGGGCATACTTCGAATCTCCGAACTTCGTCCGCAACAAAAAGGGCTTCTCAGCTGCGATATCTCCAGCTTGACGTAACTCCTCCTTCACCGCTCTGATTTTAGAGCGGGCTTCCTTGGCTGCTACCATGGCCTTCTCCAGGTCCGCCGCCTTCGCCCGGCTTTCTTTTTCAAGAAGTTGGTAACGGTCGGCGGCATCTTTCAACTCAACGACCATCTTGGCTATTTTTTCTTACATTGGCAATGCGCAGCCTGTTCGGCCATCAGCTCTTTGAGCGCCTTTAGAGCGGCCGCATCACTATTCCTGGCTTCTTCCTTGGCTCGGGCAAGTTCCGCCCGAAGGGTCTCCACGGTGGCAGCTCCATCTGCAGTCACAACATATTAAAGATACTAGCATCACGCTCCTCTTACTATGTGTTGATCACCGTAGAAATCACATACCTTGTGCCTCGTCGAGCCGCTTGTTGACAAGCATGATGTCGGCATCTGCAGCATCAAGTTGCCGCTTTATCTCGGCAAACTCACCAGTCCGACTAGCCACCAGACCTTCAGCCACCTGCACATGAAGGCGGCCTGATTATTACATGGGACTATGATCCTCTATTTGCCGCCATTCTCGACGACAACCAGAGTCTCAGGGGCTACTATCTGCATAGGGCACACCTAACGTGTGCGGTACTGTCAAAAACATACACTATTTCATGTACCTTAAAGCCTTTCGGCAGACTCATAAAAGCTTCATGCAACCCGCTTTCGGCGGATGAAATCATCTCAATCACCATACTCATTAGCGTACGATGCGCTTCTGAGATGGCCGCTTGCTCCAGAAGATCCTTCAGTGCGTCCGATCGCACACCGGACGGTTCCGGACTCTTTCTGTTGCTTTCTTTAGGAGCCGAATACTGAGGACTTCGGGTGGCCGAAGGATTACCCTCTGGCCTTGGCGGATCAGGAGAAACCCTCCGCGACGACACTTCAGGGTCGCCCGCCTCATGAGGCGGGGTGGCATGGGGAGGTGTTTCGCTCTCCATCATCTCCGGAAGAAGATCCAACGAAGACAAACTCTGTCGAGAAGGGCTACGATCCGAACTACAAGATATATGCTTCGGTTATTGTCTTCAGAAGTAATGTAGGATATTTTTACTATTAAGTACTTTTTGTTTACTTACAGCTCGGTAGAGGGATGATCCCCTTGCGGGCACTGTGCGGCAAGAGTACCCTCCAAGTTAGGACCCTCTAGTGAAGATTTCTTCCCCCGTTTGGAAACCTTTGTTTCTCGGTCTTCAGAGGTGGTCCTCTTCCTTCCTTGGGGAGAGGGAATTTCATATTCTTCTCTCTGGTTATCCTCTTTCGTGGAGGCGCTAATTCCCCCGGTTTGGATGAACAATGAGTGAGGCCTGCTTTCATCCTCTTTATTCCCCCATTTATCTTCCCCTGAAGGCGCCTGATAAGGCGCCGGCTCGAGCATTCTGGCTAGTATTGGATTGGCCGAGCCTTCGGGAAGGGGGGCCGAACACCTGATCATCTTCGCCTTTGTTACACAGTCCTGGTCAAGGAGTGACTTTTCAGAATGATGTTGTGATAAATAAAAAGGCAACGTGTTCGGCCGCGGGATTACTTACTTGGGTATCTGGGCGATTACAGCTCAGACCCGCATCCTCGGTGGTGTCCGGACACTTTATTTGTGGTCCGAAGAACAATTTGTACATCTCTTTGAGCGTCATGCCGAGGAAGTGCTGAATAGTTGGCGGTCCTTCCGGGTTGAATTCCCACATACAGAGGGGTCAACGTTTGCAAGGCGGGACTCGACGAACTAGCATGTTTGCAAGGCGGGACTCGACGAACTAGCATGACTTGCATTACCGTGACCAGGCTGACATCTCTCTCAAGGAGATCTCGGATGCGACTCTGCAATATCGGCACATCATTTATTGGCCCCTAGTCCAGCCCCTTGTTGATCCATGACGTCAGTTGTGGTGGGGGGCCCGAGCGAAAGGCTGGGGCGGCTTCCCACTTGGTACTCCGGGGAGCTGTGATATAAAACCACTGCCATTGCCATAAACTGGACACCTCTAGGAAGGAACCCTCTGGCCATGGAACATCAGCGCTTTTGCTTATTGCGGCACCTCCGCACTCTGCGTGTCTCCCCTCGATCATCTTCGGCTTCACATTGAAAGTCTTGAGCCATAGGCCGAAGTGTGGGGTAATGCGGAGGAAGGCCTCACACACGACGATCAACGACGAGATGTGAAGGAGGGAATCTGGGGCCAGGTCATGGAAATCCAGCCCATAATAGAACATGAGCCCCCTAACAAAGGGATCTAGAGCGAGGCCTAGCCCTCGGAGGAAGTGAGAGATGAATACAATGCTCTCGCCGGGTTCGGGAGTGGGAATGACCTGCCCTCGAGCAGGCAGCCTGTACGAGATTTCGAAGGTCAAATACCTGGCCTCTCTCAGCATCTTGATGTCTTCCTCTGTGACAGAGGAAGGCATCCACCGACCTTGAAGGTTGGATCCGGTCATGGTTGAAGGTCCGAAGCGCCTGACCTGAGCCTTGGGTGTTGGAACTCGAGGCGGGGGAAGGATTTGATTGAGTACGAGAGGGCAAAAAGGACAGGCCTTGGCCTCTTTATAAAGAGGGAGAATATCAAGCGTCCTCCTCGTGGCCGTTTGGGACTTGCCTAAAATCGAGGAGTCATACCAACGGGCACGATTGGGTTACCCATGTCCGTATTGATGAGAATCCCGTAATAAGGGGGACACGGTCTCTGCTTCGACAAGACGTGTCAAGAAAACCGCCTTGCGATATGTGTAGTGCTGGCTGAGAAAAATGGTTCGAATAATGACCGGGCCATGGCATGATGTGATGTTGCTAAACGTGTCAGCAGTTTAGATTTGTGGAGATATTATTCTATCTACGGTGGTATGTGGAACTTGTTTTGCAGAGCCGGACACTATCCTTGTGTTCAAAATCTTCTATGGAGTATTCAGAGGAAGAACCCGCCTTGCAATGCCGAAGAAAAATCTGTGTGCCGGACTCATCGTCATTGAAGCCTGGTTCAGGGGCTACTGAGGGAGTCCTGGATTAGGGGGTCTCCGGACAGCCAGACTATATCCTTTGGCTGGACTATTGGACTATGAAGATACAAGATCGAAGACTTCGTCCCGTGTCCGGATGGGACTCTCCTTGGCGTGGAAGGCAAGCTTGGCAATACGGATATGTAGATCTCCTTCCTTGTAACCAACTCTGTGTAACCCTAGCCCCCTCCGGTGTCTATATAAACCGGAGGGTTTAGTCCGCAGGACAACATACAATCATACCATAGGCTAGCTTCTAGGGTTTAGCCTCTACGATCTCGTGGTAGATCAACTCTTGTAATACTCATATCATCAATATCAATCAAGCGAGAAGTAGGGTATTACCTCCATCGAGAGGGCCCGAACCTGCGTAAACATCGTGTCCCCCACCTCCTGTTACCATCCGTCTTAGACGCACAGTTCAGGACCCCCTACCCGAGATCCACCGTTTTGACACCGACATCAAGGATCTCGCTAAGGATCGTCGTCTTCTGGTTCTCGTCTGATCTTGCGTATTTATGATCTCTAGAAAGATCTGCATGCCACCACGGAGGTGCCTCCCGAGCCTTGGTTCCAATGTGGTTGATGGCGTCGGAAACCCTTGGGCTCAAGGGTGGCGCGCTCTGCTGGTGTTAGGCAAGTTGCCCCAGCAAGATCTTGCCTGGGCTGCGGAAGCCGCCCCTCCGCAGCCCCGGCAAGATCCTTGCCTAGGGAGTCCACCTTGCCCTCTTGCCCTCTTTACACCCCTAGTCTTGGCGTTGCTCTGGCTGTCTTGTGCTCCGGCATCCCTCCTCTGCCCTGCTCAGTGCGGTCGTGGGCGCGGCTCTGACTGCCCGTGCACAAGTAAAGGGGTGTAAACAAAGAGCCCCTACTTTTGTACACCGATAGGAGCCCCCGAGCCTGGGCCGCACATAAGCGTGACGCGTTGTTAGGCTAGACCCAGAACGGTGCGTGGGCAGGTGGGGCAGATTTTTACTGCAGTAACGTTTCCGTCCACTGCGCTTCCCCAAGACCTGTGTTGAACGCGCGACGTGGGGGGTCATGCGTGACGTGGGGGTCATGCGTGGGCCGGTTTCCGCATGCATGCGTCACATCTTTATAAAGAGGCGGCTCGCGCCTTCCCCATAAAAAGAGGAAAACGCAGAGGCGCGGCTCATTTACTGAGTGGACTCGAGTCGTGGTCTTCAAGGCATCCGCGCCCCACGATCACGGGGTAGAGAACGGTCGCCTCACCTGTCCCCTCAATTTCCGCTCGCTCCCCATGTGTCCCCGTGCTCCGAAGATGGCAGACGGCGGGTGTGGGCCTTGAATGACAGGGCGGGGAAACGGGCCGCTACTGATTGGAGCTGCGGGTCGGCCTCGATTCTCTGCGCCCCCGATGGTCGGATTGGCTGAGTGGGGCGGCCGAGCCCCGACCCCGTCCCTCTATAAGAAGGGGGAGGGGGATGGCACCCCACAATCTTTCATCATCCCTTTCCTTCCACCTCAGTTCCGCTCTTTCATATGCCATGGCGAGAGGGGGCGCCGGCCCTTCGATGGTGGCGGCAAGGGTATCTGCTCGACAGCGCGTCCCTCCTTCCCAAGAGCCTACGGGGGCGGAGCCAACCATGAGAGGAAGGGGAGGGGCGAGTCCGAGGCCGGCGTGGTGCTCGGGGAAGAGGGGGGCGGGGCGGCACACCGGCCTTGCCTCCGCCAGCGATGCCTCCCCCAATGGAGGGCCACGTTGGGGACCAGCCTCGTGAGTTCTTCATCAGGCTGCGTCGGCCACCACGTCGTCACCTTCGTCTCCCTGCGCCATTCGCTCGGG
Organism: Triticum urartu; assembly: GCF_003073215.2. Lineage (NCBI taxonomy): Eukaryota > Viridiplantae > Streptophyta > Magnoliopsida > Poales > Poaceae > Triticum > Triticum urartu. The sequence goes on from NC_053026.1 coordinate 90,908,679, forward strand.
AGATGGAGCTCGATCCTCCCCGGACCCTGAGGTTGCATATGAGGGGCTGCGGGAACGGTGGCACGCGGGTCGACAACGACTTTCCCGCCCCTCACGTCATGTACCTTCGTCGCGGATGGAAGACTTTTGCTCGTATCCACAGCCTGGCGGCGGGGCTCGTTCTCTATTTCAAATTAATGGAGAACGTCCTGCTCTTCGTCAAGGTCTTTGGGGACCTTGGAACCCACGTGAAGTGCTGCGTGGAGAGCTCCTCCGACGATGAAGACTCCTCCTCAAGCGGGAGTGATGAGGAGGACAGCGACAGCGACGACGAGAGCGTCGAGCGAGGGCACGTCGACCTTGTCTCCAACTGACCGCATCGCTCCTCCCTCCGCCGTGCGCTCTGCCGAGGGCCTTCCTCGTCAAGCTCTCCATCATTGCGTTCCCCGTCTCCCCCTTTTTGCCTTCACCTGCCGCACCTGGGAGGAAAAGGGCAAGAACGGGGATCACGAGGCACTTATCTTTTCTAGTTTGTAAGCCTGCGGGCACTTGTTAAATTTTAAAATTTGTAATCCCCTTGCTCGTGTACCCATTCCATATGAATTGTACTTGTTTGCAACGTATGAATGAAAGGAAGGGTGTTTTCCGAGTTTCGTTCATGCGTGGGCGAGGGCCACACCGAGGAACATGTCCTCGTTATCTTAAGATAAACATGGTATCCCAGCAACAAGCCTTGCCGTCCTCCTGCTCTATGGCCCGACTACTCACGCTCTAGGCGGAGGTAGGGGCCGCGTAGGATTAGGCCTTTTGCTCCCCCTCTTCCCATCGCACCAAAACCAAGTTCCGGTCCAAAGTAGAGTTTTCGGACACGGGACGGAGGGCGCAAGATGGTACGAGAGCGAGCGGAGCCTTATACGTTCAAGGTTCATACGGGTGCACGGAGTGGGGGAGAAAAATGTATCTGACGTTGCAGCCCCCGACAACCTTGGTTTGCCACGGTTTGATCCTTGTGTCTATAGCCCCTGGCAACCTTGGTTTGCCGGGGCCGGAGCGTCGGCTTGTTCTTTTTCTTCCCAATAGCTGAGCAGAAATGTCCATGTACCCTGCGAACCAAAGAGGACGGAAAGGAACAGAGTGATGCACACTCGACCTCTATGCTATGGATTAGCCGCTGCTAAGCACTATCAACCCTAACCGAGGGAGAGACTCAACCTAGCATGCATGCTAAAACTTAGGGCGCCAGCGCTTCATTTATTTATGCTCAAGTCTGCGCCTGGCTTTGTACAAAGGGTTACATGCCTTGCCGGCAAGGCTTGTACAAAAGGTGGTTTGCCGGGGGGGCAACCGCGCCTTATGGATAAAACTTGCGAAGATGTTTGATATTCCAGGAGTTGCTCACTGGAATGCCATCTTCGGTCTCCAGGCAGACTGCGCCAGGCCTGGTGACTCATATTACCCGATAAGGGCCTTCCCACTTCGGCGTCAACTTGTTGGAATTCTTGGCCGACTGAACGTGCCAAAGAACAAGGTCGCCTTCCTCAAAGCTTCGGGCATGAACCTTGCGACTATGGTAGCGGTGCAAGGCTTGCTGGTAGCGTGCTGCTCGTACGGCCGCCCGAAGACGATCTTCCTCAAGGAGCGTTGCGTCATCTTGGCGCAACTGCTCTTGCTCAAGCTCATCATAAGCAGCACTCGAGGTGACCTGTATGTGAGTTCCATGGGGAGAACTGCTTCTGCCCCATAAATGAGGGAGAAGGGTGTCTGACAGGTGGCTCGATTTGGCGTCGTTCTGATCGACCAAAGAACCACCGACAATTCATCAATCCAGCGTCATCTGCACCTGCATAGCCTGTCAAAAGTCCTTGTCCGGAGGCCTCGCAACACTTCAGCATTTGCCCTCTCGTCCTGGCCGTTGCTCCATGGATGTGCAGCAGAAGCAAAACAGACCTTGCTGCCGAGGTCCTGGACGTACTGCATAAAGGCGTGGCTCGTGAACTGTGTGCCGTTGTCGGTGATGATTCTATTTGGCACACCGAAACGGCAGACTAGCCCCTTGAAGAATTCGACGGCTGATTGGGTGTCTGACCGGTGGCTCGATTTGGCGTCGTTCTGATCGACCAAAGAACCGCCGAAAATTCATCAATCCAGCGTCGTCCGCACCTGCGTAGCCTGTCAAAAGTCCTTGTCCGGAGGCCTCGCAACACGTCAGCATTTGCCCTCTCGGCCTGGCCGTTGCTCCGTGGATGTGCAGCAGAAGCAAAACAGACCTTGCTGCCGAGGTCCTGGACGTACTGCATAAAGGCGTGGCTCGTGAACTGTGTGCTGTTGTCGGTGATGATTCTATTTGGCACACCGAAACGGTAGACTAGCCCCTTGAAGAATTCGACGGCTGATTGTGCTGTCACCTTCCTCACTGCCTCCACCTCCGACCACTTTGTGAACTTGTCGATTGCAACGTACAAGTACTCAAAGCCCCCGACAGCACGGTGAAAGGGGCCCGGTATGTCGACCCCCAGGCCTAGAATGGCCAGGAAAGAGGGATTGTTTGGAGCGCTTGAGCTGGTTGATGAAGCATGTTCGAATGGAACTAACACGCTTCACACTTGGTTACTAGTGCCCTTGCATCCTGGAGGGCAGTGGGCCAGAAGAAACCTTGCCGGAATGCCTTGCCGGCAAGGGCCCTCGACCCTATGTGGGAGCCACATATGCCTCTGTGTATCTCTGCCAACAGCTCCAGTCCTTCCTCCCGAGGAATGCACTTCAATCTCACACTGTTTGATCTTTTTCTGTACAGGACATCGTCGACGAACTGATACATGACAGACCGACCGGCTACTTTCTCCGCTTCTTCCTGCTCCTCAGGGAGTTCCCCTGTTTGGAGGAATCGGACGGTATGCTGCGCCCATTCCGAAGCCTGGGGCTCGACGGTAAGGACTAAAGGCATCCCCTCCGCCATGGGAGCAGCTGTCTCTACAGCCAGGTGTCGGTGTCAAAACCGGCGGATCTCGGGTAGGGGGTCCCGAACTGTGCGTCTAGGATCGATGGTAACAGGAGGCAGGGGACACGATGTTTACCCAGGTTCGGGCCCTCTTGATGGAGGTAATACCCTGCGTCCTGCTTGATTGATATTGATGATATGAGTATTACAAGAGTTGATCTACCATGAGATCATAGAGGCTAAAACCCTAGAAGCTAGCCGATGGTATGATTGTTGTATATCTCTATCGACTAGCCTGGCCTCGGTTTATATAATGCACCAAAGGCCTAGGATAACAAGAGTCCTAGACGAATACGCCGGTGGGGAGGAGTCCTGGTCTTGATCACCAAGTCTTGTGGAATCTTCCATGTATGCGGCAGCTGTCCGAACTGGCCCATGAGTATACGGCCATGGGGGTCCTCGGCCCAATCTAACAGATCGGGAGACGACGTGGTGAGTACCCCCTAGTCCAGGACACGGTCAGTAGCCCCCTGAACCGGTCTTCAAGTTAGGGACGCTCCTCGATTCTTCCGAACTGTTCTTCATCTTTGGTTGTCAGTCTTGAAAACTGGTTCAACAAATCTTCTCACCTTCGATCTTGAGGATCGCTGAAATGCATTCAACGAGTTTACACGTCGGGTATCCGAGGAGCCCCTTTAAGTTTTCGGCCTTTATCAATGCCTTGTTATTTTTATGCCACACCTCGGGTTTGAAGTTGTTCCCGGGAGGCAGTGTCCTCTTGCGTCCGAGCTCTAACGCCGGACTGCATTCGAGGTATCTTTTGCAGCCGAGCACCAATGTCGGACTACTTCCGAGCTCCAACGCTAAAATGTATCCGAGCTCCAACGCCGGACTGTGTCCAAGCTCCAACGCCGGACTATATCCAAGATGTCATAGATCATCTTGGTCCAAAAAAGTTCAAGGAGTTTAGCCGAGCTTAATGCTGGAAATGCCCTCTAAGGAGCCAGCCACTAGCGCCCGAGCTTTATGCCGGACTGCTTCTGAGGTGGTGCACCACCCCGACTGTGGGACAATTTTTTGTCAATATTTTTGATTGGTGCAATTTATTCTCTGTCGAGATATATAGCCAGTAACCCTCAACGTGTGTATCGATTTAAAACCCGAGATGCACTTGAAGGATGATGTAAGACCACTGATCCCAGTAGCCGCTGAAACTCAGGTTGATTTGCAAAATCAGCCTGAGGATCAAGTCCTAGCTCGGCAGAATACTTCAGGATACAAAAAGCGGCATGCTCAGTCCTCGAGACACAGGTTGGGTGCGGCCGACCAACCTGAGGATCATAATCTCCTCAGAAACTGTATTGCACTTAAAATGATCTGCATTGGACAGGCAATGCAGTAGCCCCTGAGACACTGGTCGGGTGGCAACACCAGATCAAAGGATCGATGTGCCCCTTTAATATTTGTAAATAATAAGCCCGAAGCCCAGTAGCCCCGAGCCTTAGTGCGGGCACGGGTGGCCGAATTAAGGATCGATATCCATAGTAAAATCACAAATTATGTGTAATGTCTCTATGTATCCAAGTACTTTACATCCTTAATGCTCGGATCCGCATTGTACAAAACTTTGTTGACCAACCATCGGCTTCCACCTCCTCGGCTAGCCGAGGAGTGTTTGTCCTACTTTATAAAGCCTTTATTAGGGCAAAGATTTACGACAAACAAGGCAATCTGGCCATACGGTTTTATAAACAAAGGTACGCAGAGAGATATGTTATATTACTGTTTAACATAAGAAATGTCTTCCAAAGAAAATAGTCCCGCTATCGGTTCCTTTCTTTGGGTTGTCATGCTAAGCATGATCATGAAACCTTGGCTCTAATGTAAGAGCAAAATATCGAGGATTTAGTTTGGGAGGCCAGTTAATAGCCCCCGGTAGTGTTCAGCGACAGTCGAGGTCAAGCCGTAAACACTTCGGCCATTGTTATGAATGGCCCGTCATTTAACACAGTCATCGGATCGCTGACCAGTTTACGCTTATTGTGACAGTCAGTTTTCGGCTTTCTCCACTGAGGTGCTTAACCATGTGAGCTGGAAGCACAATCGCAGTGGTTCTCCCTTTGCACACCTAGCCGAACAAAGCGAAACGTAGGAGGCAAGCGCGGGAGCCGGGCAACCCAACTATTGACCGAAGACACAATTCGAAACCAATGCATATATAGTGAGATCCGAGAATGTTTTTGCCGAATCTATAAAGGTGTCCGGCATTGCACTGTGAGACTTGTGCTGGAAACACACAAATAGTTTAAAAGTGCCAAAAAGCTTGGAAAACCAAAAAAAACATCAGCAAAAACATGACGTCCGAACAAGATCAAGTGCTCGGTGCCAATCCGAAAATTGGAAGAGAAAGAAAAAATTGTGCTTTTGTCGTGTTTTGACAACGACCAAGAAGAAAACACATTTACAACTCATATATAAATTTAAAGAGCCCCCAAGTGACTTGGGTAAGAATTTTATGTATAATGATTGTATGTACCGAAGTACTTATATCATATTTGTGTTCACCCGAACTTTAAACGCGTCTTAACCGACCGTCGGCTTCTCCCTCTTCGGCTAAGGGCCGAAAAGTGTCATGTACTCCGCCTGTCGAGAGTATCGACGGTGTTTTCGATGACCAGGCAATCAGGCCATAAGGCTGTAACAGACAAAGCGCGCTCAGGGAACTTATGTTATATTACTAACGAAGTGTAAGAAGCATCTTCGAAGAAAATAGTACCCCCACCGATACCTTTCTTCGGTGCTCATTATTACTATGAGACTTGTGCAATAGAATTTTTGTACTCATGAGTTCCGTTGTGTGCCGCCCTTGATTGAAAACAATAAGAGCGCTAGCTTTCGGCTTCACCCAGTCTGAGGTCAGAGCTCGGATGACCCGGTCATGACAATCGCAGAGGTGCTCCCTTTACTCCCTAGCCGAACAATCGGGAACGTAGGGGTAAGCACAGGAGCCAGGCAACCCAGCTTGCAAATCGCTTAGGTCAATATGGTGCATATTCTGGCGTAATACACGAACAAGGAACGAAGCCGTACAAGTATAATCATATGCATGAGGAAAAGCTCCATCAAGGGAGCCCCCCAAGTAAACGGGGTATTTGAATTTGTGTGTCACAAACAAAGTTTTGACAAGGAGATTCTCTACAAGCAACTTTTTTTCAAAAAGGTATAATGCTTGGTCGAACCGAACACAAGTTAAAAATTTAAAACTTTGAGCATGAAGGCAACTTAGCTGGTTAATGTGTTCGGTATTGATGACGCGGCCCGAGCTTGATGCGGGACAAGGTTCCATCCCCAAGCCGGTCCCAAGGTGGCGGAGCAAAGAGCTCGGCACTCCGAAGTGGTGACATAGCACGGTTAATGCGGGCCGACAGAGTGATGCCGAAGTCCCTGGCATGGGGTAATGAAGTGTTGACGAAGCCCCCCGTCCAGCCGAGGTGACGTGGTATGTCAGTACGCCGAGTTGACAATACTGCCCAACCCGGATCATTTTCCTATGCACAAAAAATAGTGCAAACCGGAGATAATAGTAATAATAATAATTAAAAATCATTGCATAATAAATAATTTATGCAAAGTGAGTAATAAAAGAAATATGGCCTGGCGCCGAAGTCAATGTCGATGCAGGGCGTCGGCGTGATACGGTAAAGGCGTGGCAAAGCCTGAATTCACAGGTCAGTCCGAGTTCCAGATGCGGCGTTCGCCAAACCATGTACGGAAACTGACCGAACCACCATGCGACCGTCATTAATGCGGCCATCATTTGATAGACCTGTGTATATATGATGAACAAACCAGAGTAATAATTCCTTGGGAAAAATAAACCCGAACAAGGAAAAAACACTAGGATTAATAGCACCTGGTTTATTTGTTGTAGCAATGCGAAGAAAGGTCATTTCGAAAATTGAGACTCGATCCGCACACCCATTGCCTGATGGGCGATAAAGCGACGGTATGGCGATGCTGGCAAAGGTTGGCTCGCCGAGGCAAAGCCCTTGGTCCAGCTAACGTAACGGAGCTGGTCGGCTAGTGACGCCGAAGTCTCCGGAGTAGGTTGATGAAGAGATGGCGAAGCCCCCGGTCCAGCCGAGATGTCGAAGTAGGTCGGCGTGATGGACACCAGCTTGACGAAGCAATAGTGCGGCCCTGCCGATGCAGGTCGTGACGTGGTCGATGCCGTCTTGATGAAGTGACCGTGCGGCGATGCCGGTATGCCCGCTCCATGTAATCCATGGGCGGCGATGTTGGTGATGATTTATCCTTCGCGATGCCGGACTCTTGTTCGGCTTGCCGAGATGATGATCCGAACAAGTTGAGCTCGGCTCAACAAAGTGACGACGTGTCTAGCGTAGGTCAGCAGCCTTGGAGCAATATTGCCGGACTGATTTGACACCAGCATGATGATGAAGATGACCTCAGGGGAGGCTTAAAAATTTACGGGCACGTGTTTAAAAACAACGCACAATACCCTAGAAGAGAATTCCTCTAAAAAGGTTGTCCAATATCACGTTCATAAAGAAACATGAATTCGGGTCGGATCCGTATTCACGCAGAAAACGGATCCAAAAATTGGTCCACACATCGGATGGTTCCTGGAGTTTGAAACGTCGGATCGAGCTGAAATTTGGAGGGGTGGTAGATATGGTAATTCCGCAGTAGATGAATGGTTGGATCTTCCAAAGGACCTCCGAGCTGGGCTCTGGAGACCACGCCCTAAACTTGTCCAGATTCCCGTCCAGATTTGATAGGGCTCCGGTATATCGTAAATTGTCGAAGATTCCTCCATCCGAACTCGACGAAATTTTGCATGGCTGTTGTAGACGTAAATCCACACTATTCCACCGAAGCAATCGTCAAACCGACGCTCGAGGAGGTGGTGACGGCGAATACAAGTTCGCTGTCCATAAAAACAGCACGGCCGCCCGAGGGCAATGTTGACGTTGAGCCCTCGAGCTCCATGGATGACTCCTCTATGATCATGATAGAGATCGGAGTTGATGTTGAAGAAGGCCCCCATCTGAACATGACGATCGGAGATGGAGCACGGTCATCGGTCGAGCCAAGGTGACCAGTCGAGCCGGCGACGAAGATGCTGGTGTCGCAGTTGACCTGCGGGCGAGCCATTGATCCTTTTGCCGATCACACAGTGGAACTCTCAATGAAAGCACCAATGTCGGTGTCAAAACTGGCGGATCTAGGATAGGGGTCCCAAACTGTGCATCTAGGATCGATGGTAACAGGAGGAAGAGGACACGATGTTTACCCAGGTTCGGGGCCCTCTTGATGGAGGTAATACCCTACGTCTTGCTTGATTGATATTGATGATATGAGTATTACAAGAGTTGATCTACTACGAGATCGTAGAGGCTAAAACCCTAGAAGCTAGCCTATGGTATGATTGTTGTATATCTCTATCGACTAGCCTAGCCTCGCTTTATATAATGCACCAGAGGCCTAGGATAACAAGAGTCCTAGCCGGATACGCCAGTGGGGAGGAGTCCTGGTATTGATCACCAAGTCTTGTGGAATCTTCCATGTATGCGGCAGCTGTCCGAACTGGCCCATGAGTATATGGCTGAAAGTGCAACTATCCCTAGGTGGTTTTGGTAATTCATAACAACATATAGCTCATTGAGCTAATGCTATTCCAAGATGATTATTTCAGGAAAGCTCAATGATTGGCATGCCATGGATGTGAAAGTGGAACCCTCAAAATGCTAAGGACAAAGGATTGGCTCAAGCTCAAAAGCTCAAGACTCTTCATTTTATATTTTAGTGATCCAAGATCACATTGAGTCTTTAGGAAAAGCCAATACTATCAAGGAGGGATGAGGTGTTGCTTAATGAGCCTCTTGCTTCATGTGCTTAGTGATATGCTCCAAAAACCCTCAACTACTTTCCCATATCCACATATGACCTAAACCCTAAGCCAAACTCGGTCCTACCGATTCTTCCTATCCGGCGCCACCGAGTTTCACTTGTCATTAGCCACTGCCAAACCCTAGCAATTCGGTTCTACCGATAGGGATCTCGGTCTCACCGAGATGGGGTTGCAAACTCTCGGTTTCCCTTTCGTAACTTTTTGGTCTCACCGAAAGAGCGAATCGGTCCCACCGAGATTGCAATGTAAATTCAGTGTTTTCCCTTTGTAACTTTTCGGTCTCACCGAAAGAGCAAATCGGTCCCACCGAGTTTGCCTGACCAACTCTCTGGTTAGCTAATTACCAAATTCGGTCTCACCGAGTTTGTGTAATTGGTCTCACCGAGATTACGTTATGCCCAAACCATAACCATATCGGTCCTACCGAGTTGCATGTCAGTCCCACCGAAAATCTCTAACGGTCACTAGGTTTACATTTTCGGTCCGACCGAGTTTGTTGATTCGGTCCCACCGAGATTGGAAAACTGTGTGTAACGGTTGGATTTTGTGTGGAGGCTATATATACCCCTCCACCTCCTCTTCATTCGAAGAGAGAGCCATCAGAACACATACACCATTCCAACTCATATGTTCTGAGAGAGAACCACCTACTCATGTGTTGAGACCAAGATATTCCATTCCTACCATATGAATCTTGATCTCTAGCCTTCCCAAGTTGCTTTCCACTCAAATCTTCTTTCCACCAAATCCAAATCCTATGAGAGAGAGTTGAGTGTTGGGGAGACTATCATTTGAAGCACAAGAGCAAGGAGTTCATTACCTACACACCATTTGTTACTTCTTGGAGAGTGGTGTCTCCTAGATTGGCTAGGTGTCACTTGGGAGCCTCCGACAAGATTGTGGAGTTGAACCAAGGAGTTTGTAAGGGCAAGGAGATCGCCTACTTCGTGAAGATCTACCGGTAGTGAGGCAAGTCCTGTGTGGGCGATGGCCATGGTGGGATGGACAAGGTTGCTTCTTCGTGGACCCTTTGTGGGTGGTTGCTTTTTCGTGGACCCTTCGTGGGTGGAGCCCTGTGTGGACTCGCGCAACCGTTACCCTTGGGTGGAGCCCTGTGTGGACTCGCGCAACCGTTACCCTTCGTGGGTTGAAGTCTCCATCAACGTGGATGTAGGATAGCACCACCTATCCGAACCACGGGAAAAACATCTGTGTCTCCAATTGCGTTTGAATTCTCCAAACCCTTCCCTTTACATTCTTGCAAGTTGCATGCTTTACTTTCCGCTGCCTATATACTCTTTGCATGCTTGCTTGAATTATGTGATGATTGCTTGAATTGTCCTAAATAGGCTAAAATCTGCCAAGAACTAAAATTGGGAAAAGGTTAAGTTTTTATTTGGTCAAGTAGTCTAATCACCCCCCTCTAGACATACTTTCGATCCTACAAGTGGTATCAGATCCTTGGTCTCCATTTGCTCTGATCTCCATAGCTTTGGTGGTCATAGCCTTGGTTTCACAACCTAGGAGAGTATGGCGTCTAGCGAGGGAAATTATCACCGTAGAGGTCCTTACTTTGATGGTACTAATTTTGCTAGTTGGAAGCATAAAATGAAAATGCATATTCTTGGACATAACCCGCCGTTTGGGCTATTGTGTGTGTTGGTTTGCAAGGTGACTTCTTTGATGGGAGAGAACCAAACCGTGAAGCTACCGCGGATGAGTTGAAGATGTTGCAATACAATGCACAAGCTTGTAATATTCTGTTCAACGGATTGTGCCCCGAAGAATTCAACAAAATCAGCCATCTTGAGAATGCGAAGGAAATTCGGGACACTTTGATTGATATGCACGAAGGTACCGACTCCGTCAAGGAATCCAAGTTGGATGTGCTTCAAAGCCAACTTGACAAGTTCAGGATGAAGGATGGTGAAGGTGTCGCTGAAATGTACTCTAGGCTTGCTCTCATCACATATGAGATTGTCGGCTTAGGAAGTGAAGAGATGACCGACAGATTCATCATCAAGAAGATTCTAAGAGCCTTGGATGGAAAATATGATACCGTGTGCACATTGATCCAAATGATGCCCAATTACAAAGATCTCAAGCCAACGGAGGTGATTGGAAGAATTGTTGCTCATGAGATGTCACTTAAGGATAAAGAGGAACTTCACAACAAATCAAGTGGTGCCTATAAAGCCTCATGTGAAGCCCCTACATCATCAAGTGAGAAACAAGACTTCAATGAAGAATTGAGCTTAATGGTGAAGAACTTCAACAAGTTCTACAAGAGTAGAAGCAAAGATAGAAGCTTCAAGTCAAGGTCCTACAATGACAAAAGATCTTCTAGTCGAGAGCGAAACTGCTACAGTTGTGGAAGACGCGGACACTATTCCAATGAGTGTACGGCTCCCTACAAGAGAAGAGAAGACTCTCCAAAAAGAAGAAGCAAAGAATCACCACCAAGAGAGAGGAGGAGTAGAGATGATCGTTATGAACGAAGATACTCACGGAGAAGCAAGGATTCGGAAAGGAAGGAAAAATCATCAAGGAGCTACACAAGACGAAGACATCAAGCTCATGTTGGTGAATGGGTATCCGGCTCCGACTCCGACAGCCACTCCGAGAGAAGTTATCACTCCGACTCCGAAGATACTCAAGATGAAGGTGTTGCCGGTCTAGGACTTGTGTCAACCAACTCCTACGACATATTTGACTCACCAAATGAAGGAATTGGAAGATGCTTCATGGCCAAAGGTCCTAAGGTAACACACCCCGAGTATGTTGATTTCAATAGTGATGAAGATGACTTGTTAGGTGATGATTTGAGTGTTGACAACTCTAGTGATGAATACTATGATGAAACGACAATTAAACATGCTAATCAAGATAAAACGAATGACAATGATAAGGAGAAGATTGAGGCTCTAACTAAAGAACTAAACAATCTTAAGTTAGCTCATGAAACTATCTTCGAAGATCATCGAGAACTTTTAAGAGCTCATGAGAAATTACGCTTTGAAAAGCTCAATCTTGAGCAAGAGCATGAGTTCTTAAAAGCAATCAATGATGATCTCCGCAAGAAAAGCTCTTCTTACATTGCCAAGCGTTTACTCTTATCCACTTACATGCCTCAAGTCAAGTCTAGTAACAAGAACAAGAAAGATTCTTCCTCTAGCACTAACAATGATCATGCTAAATCCAATATTGTTGCTTCTAGTAGTTCTCTTGATTCCACTAATGATTCTCTTAGCCAAGTTACACTTGAGCAAGAAAATAGTTTATTGAAGGGAATTATAGAGAAAGGAGTGTACAAAAGCCTTGCCGGGAGTAAGCAATTCGAGGAAATTGTGCGCAAGCAAGGAATGCACCGGAAGAATCAAGGTGTTGGTTTTGAACGAAAGTTCAATGCCAATGGAGTTGAGTGGGAAGAAGATCAATACCCCAAGACAAAGTTTGTTCCTCAACAAGAGAAGTATGATACTTCTTTCAAGGGGACACAAGCTCAAGATGATCTTCCACCACAAGACTACAAGCAAAAAGGCAAGGACAAGCTTCAAGAGGAAATTGATGCATTTGAAGAAGCTCCTAAAACCTTAGTCAAGTGGATTCCCAAGACTACTTCAAGTTCCACTTCATCAAGTACGACTACAACTCCAAGGATTCCCATCAAGATGATGTGGATCCAAAAGAAGAAGAACTAGAGAGTTCTTGAGAGTGACTCCGCCAACATACTTCACTCTTATCATTTTGGCAAGAACAAGTGCGATCAACTTCCACATCTTGCACTAGTTCAAGGAGTCACAAACCCTCTTGTTGGTAAGACAAGGGACAAGGTAACCTAAAAGTTTTCATGGACATCATCTTTTGTGTGCATCACTCTATGTCTATGGATATCCTTGTTTGTTCCTTGTGGGACTAACCCATGTAGGTATTGAAAGTGCAGTTCACTCAAATGGATAGCTCCAAGTGATCTACATCAACATTGAGCATCCACATCTTCAACATCTACATGAAGTCATCATCGACAAAACCCAAGGTTAGTTCATCCCTCTTAGGGGGGATATCACATCTAGGGGGAGCTTTACTCTAAGACTTGAGCTAAAGCAACTCTAAAGATGTGAACACAACAATGCTTTATGTAAAAGTGGTAACCCCACTTGAGCTTAAACGATGAGTATGACCTATGATCAAGTGTTCTCACTTGACTCCTAAGTCAATATACTCATATATAGATGAACTAGTCATCGCAAATTGCTTGATAGATGCTAGAATTGGTTGTGCATGCCTTGTCATATATTTCATTTGCCATCTTATTGTGTGAGCATGCTGGTTGCATCTTTTACTCATTCGAGCACATCCACTTGTTGTTTTGATTGTTTGGTTTTATCTTCTTCTGCCAAGTGGATGGACAAGAATGCCTAAGAACCTCCTCTAGCTATCTATGCTTTTCTCGTCTCAAACTCTATTCATGCTGCATCACAAAATTTGATCAAGTCAGATTCGAACCACTCTGTGTGAGGAGCGCTCGGAGTCCCTGATTCGTCATAGACTTAAACTTCCAAAACCTCTTTATGATTCTCGGTCTGACCGATACCCCACTTTCGGTCCTACCGAGATCATTAAGTTGATCTAGGTTTTCGATCTCGGTGCAACCGATTTGCCTTTCGGTCACACCAAGTTTCAATAACTGCCTGCAATTATGAATCTCGGTGCCACCGAGTTGTTCCACTCGGTCACACCGACAGGGTCGGGCTATATATAGTCACGGGCAAAATTTGGAAATTTCTCCGAACCCCTTCGCCCGCGCGATAGCCTGCTCTGCCAACGTGGTCTCTGGATCGTCTTCTCGCCGCCAGCCGCCTCCATTCGCTGGTCTCCGTCGCCGTCAACGGGAATTCTGCCCCGCCGTTGCCACCGTAGCGAGTCTCCGCTGAACTAGGGTATGGACTCGATCACAGTGCTATTCCCCGTCCGATTCCTAGCACATTGTGTTCTTCATGATTCTTGCCATGATTGAAACACTCCTATCCAGTCAATACGCTCATAGATTAGATTTGATTCGAAAATTCTAGGTTTAGGTTTCCGCTGAAACCATCTCGGACCCACCGAGTTGAAAAACTCGGTCCCACCGATTTGGCTTATGCCATTGCACAAGTGAGACTCAGTCTGACCGAGAATTACTTATCGGTGTGACCGATTTTGGAACTCTGTGAAACCCTAGCAGTCTCGGTGCCACCGAACTGTGACTCGGTCCTACCGAGTTCACTAGTTTAGGTTCCAAAACTGCTTCGGTGTCACCGAGTTTGAAAATCGGTAGATCCGAGATGATTTCAGTGGGAAACTAAAACTAAGTTTTTGGATCATTCTTTTGCAAAAATCTCTGCATTTTGTGATGCTCATCTTTTCTACCTCATCTATAATCTATTCACAGGGTCAGCAGTCAGAGCTTGCAGCATGTCTGATCAAAGTGACAGCCAGAATGTGTTAGAACAACAAGTGGTGATGAGTGAGGGCACTAGTCCCTCCATCTCTTCATATGAGGGTAGCAGGAGCACCCCTAGCAACTTGCCAAAGGCTGCCACCAGACAGAGGAAGAAGAGAACTTTTGATTCTGAAGATGAAGACTATGTGGCAGAGGAAGAGGCCACTTCAAAGAGAGTTGAGCCAGCTCAAGGCACTAAGCCAGGCTTGAAAATCAAAAGGCCAGCAGGCAGGCAGCCCATGTCAAAGGCAAGAGTTTCAACTGAGAAGCCCACTCCCCAAGAGCTAGTTGCTGCAGAAGGCAAGAAGAGGAAGGAAAGGGTCAAGAAGACCGTAGCCAGAGTGCTAGGAAAGGCTTCCATCATGGAAGAGGAAGAGGAAGAAGAGGTAGCTGCACCAGCACCCAAGGCACCCAAGCTGATGGGTGATGCCATAAGATCAGGGGCTACTGCATCTAAGCCCAAAGCTGCCTCCAAGCCAAGTCTGCACCCAAGAGGAATACAAGGAGCATTCCTGCAGTTGAGAAGAACAAGGCCCCAGTGCCTAAGACTGTTGCTGAAGAAGAGGAAGAGCAAGTTCTGAGAAAGCTCAAGCCCAAGATCCCAGACCACAACGATGCTCATCCTGTGGCTGAGGACATGAAGCTCAGGAGAGATTCAGGGCTGAGGAAGTGGAGAGAAGCAGATCCGTATGCTTCAAGGAGAAGGACTGCCGTGGATTACAGATTTCACACCAAGGAACAGCAGGACTTCTATGAGACAGTGCTCCTAGATAAGAAGCCCATTGTCTGTGACATGAGATGGGTCGACTGGACCTACATGAGGGAGAAGGAGGAACACTACCCGGGAGTATATGACAGCTTTAGTGCTTGTGGAGTTGCTGACTTTGTTGGGCAAAAGCTCACAAAGTGGAACGAGGAACTGATCATGCAATTCTACTCCACGGCACACTTTTACCCAGATGAAAAGATCACATGGATGTCTGAGGGTACAAGGTACCAATCTACAGTGGCTGAGTGGGCACAGCTCATTAATGCCCCAGAGGAGCATGATGATGACTTGGACATATATGCCAAGAAGAAGATGGACCATAACTCTATGTCCAATATGTACAAGGAAATTCCCAATGAAGTTCTTGACACCTTCAAATTTGGGTCTGTGCATTACCTTCTGTCAGGGCTGCCAACTATCAATTGGATCTTGAGGCACACCTTGTTGCCCAAGTCAGGTGATCACAAGATGATTAGAGGCCATGCGATCAACTTGCTACATGTATTTGATGTGCCTCAGAAGTTCAAGGTGATGAGCCTCATAGTGGAAACTATCAAAAGGACTGCAGCAGATCAGAAGAGGAGTTGCAGATATGCCCCTCAGATCCAGGAGCTCATCAACTCTAAGATGGGCACAGGCATATACTTATTGGACAAGGAACACCTGCCCATCCGTCCAGATTTTGAGGATAACCAAGTGGTCATGACTGAGAATGAGCCATCATCAGTTCAAGCACAAGCAAAGAAGGAGAAGGCAAGGAAGGAGAAAGCTGCCAAGATGCCAACTCAAGAGGAGGCATCTGAGTATTTCTTGAAGACTAAACAAGAGCAGCTTGGTTACTTGATTGCATCCACGCTGAGGATTGAGCAAAGTCTGGCCACCCTCACTCAGAATCAGCAGAGCCTAGAGAGAATCATGGAACAGAAGTTCTATGACTTGGATGTCAAAGTAACGGAAGTTCAGTCTGCAGTGGAGCAGCTCCAGGAGGACATGCAGGAGAGGAGAGGCAGGACTACCACTCATGCCTTTGCCAGAGTGCCACGAGGCCCGAGGTCATCTACCGTGCCAGTTGCTAACACCAGAGCCACCACTTCAGCACCAGCTACAGCCTCAGTTCCACCAGCTCCAGCATCTACTTCAGCTCCAGCTCCAGCATCTACTTTAGCTTCAACTCCAGCGTCTACTTCAGCGTCTACCGAAGCCTTCGTCCTTGGAGTGATCCGGACTCCACCACCACCAGAAGATCAAGCCTGAGCGTCGATCTAGTACTATGCATTTTCTAGGAACTTTTTGGTAACTTGTTGCCAAAGGGGGAGAAAAATGTATAGATCATAGGCTTCGAGAGAGAGTGTGTTGCTTTTCTCTCTTGCTTTATTTGGTGGTTTTTCGAGCTTGTTTGCTTTTGAGTGCTTGAGATACTACGTCATTATTTGTGAGACATTGATGATCATGTGTTTGATCATAAGCTACACTTACTGCTTGCTTAATGCTATTATCTTATCTATCTTATGTGATCATTCACTATTCTTGGTGATGAGTGCATGTATTTCACTCTTATCATTTTAAGCGCTCCACCAAGATGTATGTGACATGGAAGAGTAACCCATGACTCTAACTCCTTGTGCATTTGCAGTCTAAAGCAAATTTTAAATATGCACAAATTTAGGGGGAGCTCTTACTTATCACATACTTCTCAAAGCGACGATATATTTCATGCTTATTATCATTTGTCGAAGCTTTGATCTATATGTTGTCATCAATTACCAAAAAGGGGGAGATTGAAAGTGCAACTATCCCTAGGTGGTTTTGGTAATTCATAACAACATATAGCTCATTGAGCTAATGCTATTCCAAGATAATTATTTCAGGAAAGCTCAATGATTGGCATGGCATGGATGTGAAAGTGGAACCCTCAAAATGCTAAGGAAAAAGGATTGTCTCAAGCTCAAAAGCTCAAGACTCTTCATTTTATATTTTAGTGATCCAAGATCACATTGAGTCTTTAGGAAAAGCCAATACTATCAAGGAGGGATGAGGTGTTGCTTAATGAGCCTCTTGCTTCATGTGCTTAGTGATATGCTCCAAAAACCCTCAACTACTTTCCCATATCCACATATGACCTAAACCCTAAGCCAAACTCGGTCCTACCGATTCTTCCTATCCGGCGCCACCGAGTTTCACTTGTCATTAGCCACTGCCAAACCCTAGCAATTCGGTTCTACCGATAGGGATCCCGGTCTCACCGAGATGGGGTTGCAAACTCTCTGTTTCCCTTTCGTAACTTTTCGGTCTCACTGAAAGAGCGAATCGGTCCCACCGAGATTGCAATGTAAATTCAGTGTTTCCCCTTTGTAACTTTTCGGTCTCACCGAAAGAGCAAATCGGTCCCACCGAGTTTGCGTGACCAACTCTCTGGTTAGCTAATTACCAAATTCGGTCTCACCGAGTTTGTGTAATCGGTCTCACCGAGATTACGTTATGCCCAAACCCTAACCATATCGGTCCTACCGAGTTGCATGTCAGTCCCACCGAAAATCTCTAACGGTCACTAGGTTTACATTTTCGGTCCGACCGAGTTTGTTGATTCGGTCCCACCGAGATTGGAAAACTGTGTGTAACGGTTGGATTTTGTGTGGAGGCTATATATACCCCTCCACCTCCTCTTCATTCGAAGAGAGAGCCATCAGAATACATACACCATTCCAACTCATATGTTCTAAGATAGAACCACCTACTCATGTGTTGAGACCAAGATATTCCATTCCTACCATATGAATCTTGATCTCTAGCCTTCCCAAGTTGCTTTCCACTCAAATCTTCTTTCCACCAAATCCAAATCCTATGAGAGAGAGTTGAGTGTTGGGGAGACTATCATTTGAAGCACAAGAGCAAGGAGTTCATTACCTACACACCATTTGTTACTTCTTGGAGAGTGGTGTCTCCTAGATTGGCTAGGTGTCACTTGGGAGCCTCCGACAAGATTGTGGAGTTGAACCAAGGAGTTTGTAAGGGAAAGGAGATCGCCTACTTCGTGAAGATCTACCGCTAGTGAGGCAAGTCCTGTGTGGGCGATGGCCATGGTGGGATAGACAAGGTTGCTTCTTCGTGGACCCTTTGTGGGTGGTTGCTTTTTCGTGGACCCTTCGTGGGTGGAGCCCTGTGTGGACTCGCGCAACCGTTACCCTTGGGTGGAGCCCTGTGTGGACTCGCGCAACCGTTACCCTTCGTGGGTTGAAGTCTCCATCAACGTGGATGTAGGATAGCACCACCTATCCGAACCACGGGAAAAACATCCGTGTCTCCAATTGCGTTTGAATTCTCCAAACCCTTCCCTTTACATTCTTGCAAGTTGCATGCTTTAATTTCCACTGCCTATATACTCTTTGCATGCTTGCTTGAATTATGTGATGATTGCTTGACTTGTCCTAAATTAGCTAAAATCTGCCAAGAACTAAAATTGGGAAAAGGTTATGTTTTTATTTGGTCAAGTAGTCTAATCACCCCCCTCTAGACATACTTTCGATCCTACAACGGCCATGGGGGTCCTTGGCCCAATCTAACAGATCGGGAGACGACGTGGTGAGTACCCCCTAGTCCAGGACACCATCACCAGGGCTTGACGCCCCGTCGGAGTCGGTCGCCCCACGACAGGCTCAACATCCACGGAAACATCTCTGCCGGCGGCTCCTGGGAGCTCGGTAGGAAAGTACTTGCCGAGGCCTGATTTCCTTCAATTGTTCTGCTCTGTTGATGGTTCAACGGATGGTTGAGTCAACCGAAGCACAAAAGTACCTGGTTCCATAGGTAGTTTGAAGGCGGCGTGTTTTGACAGGTAGTCGGCGATGTCGTTCTCCACTCGGGGAACATGCTTCGCCTGTATACTGTCAAAACGCTCCTCCAGCTTCCTCACCTCATCTACGTAGGCCTCCATCAACGGGCTTTGATAATCTTTGTTGACTTGCCTGACGACAAGCTGTGAATCACCCTTGACGATGAGCTTCTTAATCCTGAGGTCTGCCGCAATCCTGAGTCCGGCAAGCAAACCCTTGTATTTAGGAGTGTTGTTCATGGACATCTCCTTGGGAAAGTGCATCTTGATTACATACTTGAGGTGCTCTCCGGTGGGTGCAACGAGCAGCACACCAGCACCGGCGCCTTGCAGCGAGAAAGCCCCGTCAAAGTAGATAATCCAGTTGCGACTTGCCTCCTTGCCGGGGAGGGCGGTCTCCTGGATCTCTTCGTCAGGCGTTGAGGTCCACTCAGCAATGAACTCTGCCAAGACTCTGCTCTGGACTATTGAAGTACTTTCAAACTTCAAGCCAAAGCTTGACAGTTCTACGGCCCACTCCACAATCCTTCCGGTTGTGTCTGGGTTATGCAATATCCGTTGCAACATGAGGCGGGTGACGCCGGTGATTTCGTGTGCTTGGAAGTAATGACGCAGCTTCCTCGAGGCCATAAGGAGGCTGAAGAGCAATTTCTGCACACCGGAGTACCTTGACCTAGCCCCCTGCAAGAGGGAGTTGACAAAGTAAACCGGGTGTTGAATCATTTTCTTCTTCTGCACCACTTCGTTTGGTTGCGTAGGCACAGTCCTGCCAGCGTGAGGCTCTGTTGGGGGCCTTGCCGGCATCAGGCCCTGCCGGGGGGAGCTCTGGCTTGCCATCCGCCAGTCCTGCCATTGGCACTGCCTCTTCGTTGACCTCTCTCTGCGCCACTAGCGCGGCACTGACCACTTGATTCGTTGCCGCCAGATACAGCAGCAATTGCTCTTGTGGTTTGGGCGCAACCAGTATCGGTGTAGAGGAGAGGTATTTCTTCAGATCCTGCAGTGCTGCTTCGGCCTCTGGGGTCCATTCCATTGGCCTCGCCTTTTTCAAGATTTTGAAAAAGGGAAGGGCGCGCTCAGCAGACTTGGAGATGAATATGCTCATGGCGGCAACGCAGCCAGTGAGCCGACTCACATCCTTGATCTGCTTGGGCGCCTCAATCTACTCAATAGCTTTGATCTTGTCTGGATTTGCCTCAATCCCACGCTGTGACACAAAGAACCCGAGAAGTTTGCCAGACGGAATGTCGA
Source organism: Triticum urartu (assembly GCF_003073215.2). Lineage (NCBI taxonomy): Eukaryota > Viridiplantae > Streptophyta > Magnoliopsida > Poales > Poaceae > Triticum > Triticum urartu. Next base: position 90,928,862 of record NC_053026.1, read on the forward strand.
AGACACACTTCTCAGGGTTCAACTTGAGGTTGATCCTGCACAGATTTGCAAACTTCTCTTCCAAATCTAGTACAAATGTCGCCCTGTCCTTTGTTTTGACCACTATGTCATCCATATAAGCTTCCATATTTCTATATAGCTGGGGCTCAAAACCAATCTGGACTGCCCTTGCAAAGTCGAGCCGGCACTCTTCAACCCGAAAGGCATCCGTAAAAAGCAATATGTGCCACATGGGGTGATGAACATTGTCTTCTCTTCGTCTTCTCTTGTCATGAAGATCTGGTGGTACCCCGAGTAGGCGTCAAGTAATAATAAAAGATCACACCCGGCCGTGGAGTCAACAATCTGGTCAATGCGCAGCAACGGGAAAGGGTCCTTGGGACAAGCCTTATTGATATCTGTGTAGTCAATACACAGCCTCCACTTCCCATTTGCCTTGCGCACCACCACCGGATTGGCCAACCACGTCGGATGGAGTACTCCTCTCACCAAGACTGCCGCTTCCAACTTCCTGATCTCCTCCGTAATGAACTCATGTCGTTCTAAATCTTGCTTCTTGACCTTCTGCTTGACGGGTCGCGCTTGAGGACAAACAGCAAGATGGTGCTCAATCACCTCCCTGGGAACGTCGGGGATGTCGGATGCTTGCCATGCAAACACATCGACATTCGCCCGTGGGAAGGTGACGAGCGCGCTTTCCTATTTGCTTTCTAGGGTGGAGCTTATGGTGAAAGCCCCTCCCATGCCATCCTCCCCGACGGACACCCTCTTGGTCTCTGGTGGCGCAGCTCTGGATCTCTTGCTCTTGCCGGTGGAGCTCTTTGGCACGTCCTCGACGGGAGCACAACACTCCGAAGAGGTGCGCTTGCCGGAGTGGGTGCGAGAGATCTTGCTGGTCTTCTTCCCTGTCGGGGCTCCGGTGGCAGGAGCGAGTGCTGCTTCCTGGTAGAGTTGGTCGGCGCAGATTAGTGCATCTTTCTTGTCGGAGGGGACGGTGATGATGGTCATCAGCCCAGGCATCTTCAGCATGTGGTAGGCGTAATGTGACGCTGCCATGAACTTTTCTAGTGTCGGGCGGCCGAGGATCCCGTTGTAGGGTAAGGGGATCTCGGCTACATCGAAAACAATCCTCTCCATCCTGTAGTTTAACTCGCCTCCAAACATCACGGGCAGCGTGACCTTACCCTTCGGCTGACTCCTCCCCAGGGTGACCCCTTGAAACGTGCCCGTCTCTTCGAGGTCTCCATCAGGAATCTGCAGCCTTTTGATGACAACGGGTGAGATCAAGTTCAGATCGGCCCCACCATCAACTAGCATATTCGTAACCTTGAGGTTGCGTATCATTGGCGAGACCAAAAACAGCAAACACCCGACCGCAATTGTGCGATCAGGGTGGTCCCCAGTGTCAAAAATGATAGGCGTGCTGGACCACTTCAGTGGCTTCTGAGCATCGAGTGATGGTTCCGCTGCTATGATCTCACGCGCCCACTGCTTGAGCTGGCGGTGAGAAGTGTGCAGCGAGGCGCCACCGTCGACGCACATGGCCTCCATAGCCTTCTAGAACTCGTGCTCGCCGGACTCGTCACCTTCGTCATGATTGTCATCTCCTTGCTTCATGTCGCGACCCTGAGCAGGCCTCTCTTGCTGGTTATCCTTTCCGCGACGACCTCCTTGGCCGCCACGCTTCTTTCCACATCCCTCGGCACCATCCTGGCCCTTCTCCTTGTCCCGCCTCTCATACTCAACTTTTTGCTTCTCGGCAAGCAGCTCGACTTGTCGGCAGTTCTGGAGGTTGTGGCCCTTGGTGAGGTGGATCCTGCAGTATTGCTTGTCGGAGCCCCCTGGCTTGTCGGCAGCCGCCAAGGCCCGGCAAGCGACGCACCCAGCAATTTCCTTGTCGGGGTCATCTACCTTGGCCTTCTTGGCAGCGCCGCGTCCTCGGATCCCTCGATGGCAAGCACGGTCTTGCCCTTGCGCTTCCTATTGCGGCACCGGCCCTTCTTTGTCGGGGTGGCTATGCCTTCGTCTTTGGAGTCGGTTTCCGCGCCGGTGTCCTGGCCATGGTACTTCCTCCCCTCTTCAGCACGAGCGCACCTATCGGCCAGGACATAAAGTTCGGCCACATCTTTGACCTTGTTCATCGCTAGCTCTTCACGCATCTTGCGGTTGCGCACATTCTGATGAAATGCACTGATCACGGCAGCGGGATGAACATCTGGGATGTTATACTGCACCCAGCTAAACCTCGGTATGTACTTGCGTAGGGTTTCACCTTCCTTCTGGGGGATGATATGCAAATCGCTTGCCTGGCCATCAGCTTGGTGGCCTCCGATGAAGGTGCCAACGAACTCATGGCACAAGTCCGACCAAGAAGAAATGGAATCCGCCGGCAAGTGCATCAACCATGACATAACATTGGGTTTAAGTGCCAATGAGAAGTAATTGGCAAGCACCTTGTCGTCTCGGGCTCCATTAGGTTGCATCATGATGGTGTAGATGCTGAGGAACTCTGACGGGTGGGTCTTGCCATTGTACTTTTCGCCAATGTCAGGCTTGAACGTGCGGTCGGAGGGCCACTAGAACTGCCGCAGCTCACGGGTAAAGGCTGGGCAACCCACCTCGTAGGGTAGGTCGCCAGAGCCCCCCGGTGCTGGGTGGTCCATAGTGGGCCCCGCCCACCTATCCGACTGGTGGCGTGCATCGCGCTGGCGCTCGATGGTGGTTCGAGCATCTTCACGGGCTCACTCCCAAAGAACTTGGCGCTAATCACGGTGGGTCCGTGGGTCGGATGACGCCATGGAAAGGTTATCACAAGCGTCGTCACGACGGATCGACACCCGCGGTGGCTGGCGTGGAGGAGGAGAGTGCACCATGGCCGCAGCACCCCCGATCCTTCCACCACTGGCATGCGGCGGCTCGACAGAGCGCCGGCCTGAGGGCCCCGCCGGTCATGGCTCATCTTTGTTGGCAACACCTACAAGGCTTTGGATGGTGGCTCTCCACTCGTCGATCTTTTCCGCGGAAGGAGGAAAGTCGAGGAGCAACTGCGCGTGCCAAAGCTTCTACTGGTGTGGGTGGTGGCGAAAGCTGCATGGACCGTGACGCACTCCAACTTCTAACCACGTTAGAAGGAGCTCTATCACGGCCTGGCGGCTACACGCCCTTTTCGCCAGTGGTGACGCTGCTCGTCGCGCACAACCTGGGAAGAGCGCGTCAGAGCCGCCGGCGTAGGCGCCTCAGAAGTCACCGCACCGCCTGTTGGTGGCACGATGCCGCCCCTGGAGGGCCCCGCGCCGCCTGCGGGGGGGCCGGCTCCGTCTCTGGATTTGGTGGCGTGTGGCCCGTCATCTCGCGCACGAACAACACCGCTCACCAGGCTTTGGCTGCCAGAGCGATGCGGGTGTTCGCGGGCCGCACCTCAGCTTCCATACGCGGCCGCCCCACAACTCACCCGCACTGGTACGGGCCATTCGGCCCCCGACGAACCGATCGCACTGATTGTTTTCTTCTTGGGAGCCATGGCGATGAAGAACTGCCAAACTAACTGCTAGACTAGATTTTCACAACTGCGCACCCCCTACCTGGCGCGCCAGAGATGTCGGTGGGAAACGACACCCATGGGGTCACTGGGATCCCTTCTATGGTTGGTGGGCGCGGGGTTGTGCAAAGATCGGGTCTGGCGGTCAGCACACAAATCATTTACCCAGGTTCGGGCCACGGAGACGCATAAAACCCTAGTCCTGCTTTGATGTATATTTGAGTGTTCTTGAGTTCTTGAACTAGCTGCGGTGTCTGTCTAGTCCAAAAGATCCGAATCCCCCTCCAGTACTCCTCGGGCCTCCTTTTATAGACAAAAGGGGTCGCCACAGTGGCACATAGGAGGTGGAAAGGTGCATCGCGACTGAGTCCATCCTCTGGCACCGTCGGACAAATGCATTTAATGCGCTGCCGACGTGCCCTTCTTGCTTTATTGGGGATGGTAAAGAAGCTAGTCCCAGCTGTCGTCGCCTCGCCTGGCTCCGACGCGCATCCAAGCTGATGAGGCGTTGTAGCGCCACGTTGGCTGGCTGCTGGGCTGGCACGGTGGTGGAACCTTCACGAAGATCTGCATGCCACCACGCAGGTGCTTGCTGAGTTGGTGTGGAGACCGCGCGCTGATACGTCCATTTTGCATCATGCTTTTATATCGATGTCTATTGCATTATGGGCTATTATTAAACATTATGTCACAATACTTATGCCTATTCTCTCTTATTTTACAAGGTTTACATAAAGAAGGAGAATGCCGACAGCCGGGATTCTGGGCTGGAAAAGGAGCAAATATTAGAGACCTATTCTGCACAGCTCCAAAAGTCCTGAAACTTCACGGAAGTCATTTTCAGAATATATAAAAAATACTGAGCGCAAGAAGTTCCGGAGGGGGGCCACACCCTGCCCACGAGGGTGGGGGCGTGCCCTACCCCCTAGGCGCGCCCCCTACCTCATGGGCCCCCTGGTGGCCCTCCGATGCCCATCTTCTGCTATATGAAGTCTTTTGATGAGAAAAAATCATAAGCCAGCTTTCGGGACGAGACTCCGCCGCCACGAGGCGGAACCTTGGCGGAATCAATCTAGGGCTCCGGCGAAGCTGTTCTGCAGGGGAAACTTCCCTCTGGGAGGGGGAAATCATCGCCATTGTCATCATCAACGAACCTCTCATCGGGAGGGGGTCAATCTCCATCAACATCTTCACCAGCACCATCTCCTCTCAAACCCTAGTTCATCTCTTGTATCCAATTCTTGTCTCTAAGTCCGGGATTGGTACCTGTAGGTTGCTAGTAGTGTTGATTACTCCTTGTAGTTGATGCTAGTTGGTTTATTTGGTGGAAGATCATATGTTCAGATCCTATATGCATATTAATACTCCTCTGATTATGAACATGAATATGCTTTGTGAGTAGTTACGTTTGTTCCTGAGGACATGGGAGAAGTCTTGCTATTAGTAGTCATGTGAATTTGGTATTCGTTCTATATTTTGATGAGATGTATGTTGTCTCTTCTCTAGTGGTGTTATGTGAACGTCGACTACAAGACACTTCACCATTATTTGGGCCTAGAGGAAGGCATTGGGAAGTAATAAGTAGATGATGGGTTGCTAGAGTGACAGAAGCTTAAACCCTAGTTTATGCATTGCTTCGTAAGGGGCTGATTTGGATCCATAAGTTTCATGCTATGGTTAGGTTTACCTTAATATTTTTGTTGTAGTTGTGGATGCTTGCAATAGAGGTTAATCATAAGTGGGATGCTTGTCCAAGTAAGGGCATTACCCAGCACCGGTCCTCCCACATACCAAATTATCAAAGTACCGAACGCGAATCATATGAACGTGATGAAAACTAGCTTGACGATAATTCCCATGTGTCCTCGGGAGTGCTTTTCTCTATATAAGAATTTGTCCAGGCTTGTCCTTTGGTACAAAAAGGATTGGGCCACCTTGCTTCACTTTATTTACTTTTGCTACTTGTTGCTCATTACAAATTATCTTATCACAAAACTATCTATCACCTATAATTTCAGTGCTTGCAGAGAATACCTTGCTGAAAACCACTTATCATTTCCTTCTGCTCCTCGTTGGGTTCAACACTCTTACTTATCGAAAGGACTACGGTAGATCCCCTATACTTGTGGGTCATCACGCGCTGCCACGCAGATGCTTCCCCAGCTGCTTGAGCTGGCAGCTGCATGGGAGTGGCGGTGGAGTCTTGGCAGGCGTGGGCCTAGCTGCGGCCCCGCGAGTGTCTTTGGCAAGGGCCTTGCTGGGGGCCCGGCAAGGGTCTTGCCGCGGCACCATGGTTGTCCTCGGCAAGGATCTTGCCGGGGGTGTCGTGGACTTCCTTGGCAAGGATCTCACTAAGGATCATCGTCTTCTAGTTCTCGTCTGATCTTGCGTATTTATGATCTCTACAAAGATCTGCATGCCACCACGGAGGTGCCTCCCGAGCCTTGGTTCCAATGTGGTTGATGGCGTCGAAAACCCTTGGGCTCAAGGGTGGGGCGCTCTGCTGGTGTCAGGCAAGTTGTCCCGGCAAGGGTCTTGCCGGGGGAGTCCACCTCGCCCTCTTGCTCTCTTTGTGCCCCTAGTGCGCTCCGGCATCCCTCCTCTGCCCTGCTCAGTGCGGCCGTGGGCGCGGCTCTGACTTCCCGTGCACAAGTAAAGGGGTGTAAAAGGAGAGCCCCTACTTTTGTACACCAACAATCCATTTATTCTCTATGGCTTGTTGATCATCGGGCAAGTCAACCAAAGTCACACATGGATCCCATCTCAGATTTCATGGCCTCAAGCCATTTTGCGGAATCTGGGCTCATCATCTCTTCCTTCTAGTTCGTAGGTTTGTCATGGTCTAGTAACATGACTTCCAGAATAGGATTACCGTACCACTCTGGTGCGGAATGTACTCTGGTTGACCTACGAGGTTTGGTAGTAACTTTATCTAAAGTTTCATGATCATCATCATTAACTTCCTCACTAATTGGTGTAGGCATCACTTGAACTGATTTCTGTGATGAACTACTTTCCAATTCGGGAGAAGGTACAACTACCTCATCAAGTTCTACTTTCCTTCGACAAAAACTCCTTCTCTAGAAAGGATCCATTCTTAGCAACGAATATCTTGCCTTCGGATCTGTGATAGAAGGTGTACCCAACAGTTTCCTTTGGGTATCCTATGAAGATACATTTCCCCAATTTGGGTTCGAGCTTATCAGGTTGAAGCTTTTTCACATAAGCATCGCAGACCCAAACTTTAAGAAACGATAGCTTAGGTTTCTTGCTAAACCACACTTCATATGGTGTCGTCTCAACGGATTCAGATGGTTCCCTATTTAACGTCAATGCAGTCATCTCTAAAGCATAACCCCAAAACAATAGTGGTAAATCAGTAAGAGACATCACAGATCGCACCATATCCAATAAAGTACGATTATGACATTCAGACACACCATTACGCTGTGGTATTCCAGGTGGCGTGAGTTGCGAAACTATTCCACATTATTTCAAATGAAGACCAAACTCGTAACTCAAATATTCACCTCCACGATCAGATCGTAGAAACTTTATTTACTTATTACGATCATTTTCCACTTCATTCTGAAATTCTTTGAACTTTTCAAATGTTTCAGACGTATGTTTCATTAAGTAGATATACCCATATCTGCTTAAATCATCTGTGAAGGTCATAAAATAACGATACCCGCTGCGAGCCTCAACACTCATCGGACCGCATACATCAGTATGTATTATTTCCAATGAGTCAGTAGCTCGCTCCATTGTTCCGGAGAAGGGAGTCTTAGTCATCTTTCCCATGAGGCATGGTTCGCAAGCATCAAGTGATTCATAATCAAGTGATTCCAAAAGCCCATCAGCATGGAGTTTCTACATGCGCTTTACATCAATATGACCTAAACGACAGTGCCACAAATAATTTGCACTATCATTATTAACTTTGCACCTTTTGGCTTCAATATTATGAATATGTGTATCACTACGATTGAGATTCAACAAAAATAGACCACTTATCAAGGGTGTATGACTGAGGGAGTCCTGGATTAGGGGGTCTCCGGACAGCCGTGCTATATCTTTCGGTCGGACTGTTAGACTATAAAGATACAAGATTGAAGACTTCGTCTCGTGTCTGGATGGGACACTACTTGGCATGGAAGGCAAGCTAGCCAATACGGATATGTATATCTCCTCCTTTGTAGCCGACCTTGTGTAACCCTAGCCCTTTCCGGTGTCTATATAAACCGGAGGGTTTTAGTCCGTAGGACAACATACAATCATACCATAGGCTAGCTTCTAGGGTTTAGCCTCTCTGATCTCGTGGTAGATCTACTCTTGTACTACCCATATCATCAATATTAATCAAGCAGGACGTAGGGTTTTACCTCCATCAAGAGGGCCCAAACCTGGGTAAAACTTCGTGTCCCCTGCCTCCTGTTACCATCCACCTTAGACGCATAGTTCGGGACCCCCTACCCGAGATCCGCCGGTTTTGACACCGACATTGGTGCTTTCATTGAGAGTTCCTCTGTGTCATCGCCGTTAGGCTTGATGGCTCCTACTATCATCGATAGCGATGCAGTCCAGGGTGAGACTTTCCTCCCCAGATAGATCTTTGTGTTCGGCGGCTTTGCTCTGTGGGCCAATTCGCTTGGCCATCTGGAGCAGATTGAAAGCTACGCCCCTCGCCACCAGGTCAGGTTTGGAAGCTTAAAATACACGGCCGATGTCCGCGGAGACTTGATCTTCGACAGATTCGAGCCTCTGCCTTGTGCTTCACGCGGTCACGATGAGTAAGATTTAGCTCTACCATCACACAGTATTCAGGAGATCGCACCGGCAGCCGCTCCGACCCTCAATTCGGAGCCAGTTGCACCGTCCATGGACGGGTGGATAGACCCCGCCACGGAGGCCTTACCCTTAGCGGCGATCGAGCCGAACATTGACCTTACCTTGCACGAGAGTCGTATTGTTAAACTGCCGGATCTTTCTCCGGCCACGGACTCCGAACCGCCTGCGCCCGTTCCTATCGAATCCGATTGGGCGCCGATCATGGAGTTTACCTCCGTGGATATCTTTCAGCACTCGCCCTTCAGCGATATACTGAACTCATTAAGGTCTCTCTCCTTGTCAGGAGGATCCTGGCCGAACTATGTCCGGCAGGACTGGGATGCGGACGACGAAGAAATTCGCGGCCCACCCACCACCCACTTAGTAGCCATTGTCGATGACTTAACTGACATGCTCGACTTTGACTCCGAAGACATCGACGGTATGGACGACGATGCGGGAGATGAAGAGGAACCACTGCCCACAGGGCACTGGACAACCACCTCATCATACGATATATACATGGTGGATACACCCAAAGAAGGCAACGGCAACGAGACAGCGGAGGATGACCCCTCCAAGAAGCAACCCAAGCGCTGACGCCAGCGGCGCCGCTCTAAGTCCCGCCAAAGCAAAAGTGGTGATACCGGCACAGTAGGTAATAACACTCCGGATAGTGCCGAAGACAACAACAACCCCCTCCAGCAAGAGTTAGAGCAGGAGGATGGAGGAGCCAGCCCTCCTGAGAGAGCGGCAGATGGAGAAGCAGAGGATGATAATTACATGCCCCCCTCCGAAGACGAGGCAAGCCTCAGCGATGACGAATTCGCCGTCCCAGAGGATCCCGTCGAACAAGAGCGCTTCAAGCGCCGTCTTATGGCCACGGCAAATAGCCTTAAGAAAAAGCAGCAGCAGCTTCAAGCTGATCAAGATCTGCTAGCTGACAGATGGACTGAAGTCCTCGCGGCCGAGGAATATAAACTCGAGCGCCCCTCCAAGAGTTACCCAAAATGCAGGTTGCTACCTCTACTGGAGGAAGAAGCGTATGACGCGGCTGATCGGCCACCTCGTGGCCGTGATAGAGAGGCATTCCAGCCAAAAGCTCAGCCGGCACCCCGACGCCATTCAAATAAAAAAGCATGGGGAAACACACCAGACCTGTGAGACGTATTGGAGGACAAAGCAAAACATGCAAGATCGATCTACGGATCACAAGGGCGCGCCACTATGCGAGACGATAAACGTCATGCCGGATACAGTAAAAGTAAATCCGGCCGGGCCGAACACAGCGGGAAAGACCCATTCGAGCTGCGTCGCGATATAGCCCAATACAGAGGCGCCGCACACCCCTTATGCTTCACAGATGAAGTAATGGATCATCAAATCCCAGAAGGTTTCCAACCTGTAAATATTGAATCATACGACGGCACAACAGATCCTGCGGTATGGATCGAGGATTACCTCCTCCACATCCACATGGCCCGCGGTAATGACTTACACGCCATCAAATACCTCCCACTAAAGCTCAAAGGACCAGCGCGGCATTGGCTTAACAGCCTGCCAGCAGAGTCCATTAGCTGTTGGGAAGATCTAGAAGTTGCATTCCTCGACAAATTTCAGGGCACTTATGTGCGACCACCAGATGCCGATGACTTGAGCCACATAATTCAGCAGCCGGAAGAATCGGCCAGGTAATTCTGGACTCGGTTCCTAACAAATAAAAAACAAATCGTCGACTGTCCGGATGCAGAGGCCCTAGCAGCTTTCAAACATAACATCCGCGACGAGTGGCTAGCCCGGCACCTTGGTCAGGAAAAGCCGAAATCTATGGCAGCCCTCACGACACTCATGACCTGCTTTTGTGCGGGAGAAGATAGCTAGCTGGCTCGCAGTAACAATATGTCAAAGAACCATGGTACTTAGGATACCAAGGACGGCAATAGCAGGTCACGTCGCAACAAACATAAGCGACGCATTAACAACGATAATACTGAAGATACGGTAGTCAATGCTGGATTCAAAGGCTCTAAACCCGGTCAGCGGAAAAAGCCATTCAAAAGAAGCACTCTGGGCCCATCCAGTTTGGACCATATACTCGATCGCTCGTGTCAAATACACAGCACCCCCGACAAGCCAGCCAACCACACCAACAGGGATTGTTGGGTGTTCAAGCAGGCCGGCAAGTTAATTGCCAAAGACAAAGATAAGGGGCCACATAGCGATGACGAGGAAGAGCCCCGGCAGCCGAACACCGGAGGACAGAAGAGGTTCCCCCCACAAGTGCGGACGGTGAACATGATATACGCAACCCACATCCCCAAGAGGGAGCGGAAGCGTGCGCTCAGGACGTATATGCGTTGGAGCCAGTCGCCCCAAAGTTCAACCCATGGTCCTCCTGTCCGATCACCTTTGATCGCAGGGACCACCCCACTAGTATCCGTCATGGCGGATTCGCCGCACTAGTCCTAGACCCAATCATTGACGGATTTCACTTCACTCGAGTCCTTATGGATGGCGGCAGCAGCCTGAACCTGCTTTATCAGGACACAGTGCGCAAAATGGGTATAGACCCCTCAAGGATCAAACCCACAAAAACAACCTTTAAAGGCGTCATTCCATGTGTAGAGGCCCATTGCACAGGCTCAATTACACTGGAAGTGGTCTTCCGATCCCCAGATAACTTCCGAAGCGAAGAATTAATTTTCGATATAGTCCCGTTCCGCAGTGGTTATCATGCACTGCTCGGGCGAACTGCATTTGCGAGATTCAATGCGGTACCACATTATGCATACCTCAAGCTCAAGATGCCAGGACATCATGGGGTTATTATAGTTAATGGAAACACATAGCGCTCTCTCCGAACGGAGGAGCACACTGCGGCCCTCATAGCAGAAGCGCAAAGCAGCCTCTCAAGGCAATCCACCAGTTCGGCGTTTCAAGACCCGGACACCTTCAAGCGCGCTCGGAGTAATCGGCAACTAGACCGCCTGGCACGATCTGAGCTCGCGTAGTAATGCGTCCCCCACCCCAGTCCCAGCCAAACAGCGAAATCCGTGCCACACGTACATAATTATGCATTAAAAATACCATGGGCACAGGTGGGGAGGGGGCACAACTACGGCACGCTCCAAGACACGGCCTAAACCGCACTAGGGGCTTTCTGTTTTGTTATTTTTCTCTTTCATGACTTTAATCTCTGGAAACCCTGTCCGGCAGCATGATTGCCGAACACATGATGCAGCAACCAAGAGAGGCAGAAAGCTACATCACACCACGGAACTCCCAGGTGGATTACGATAACGAGTGAAATATTTGCTTGAATACTATTCCTCAGCTTGCCCTTGGAAGGGACATAGTCCTACTTTTTGCTTATCACACTATCTGTATCATTCTGCTTTAACGCACCTCTTTGAATAAACAACGCATAACATTACGACTATTATTGCATTCTTGTTATATATATGTGTTCATTAATGACACCTTGCAACCGTACACTTTGGTACGGCCAACACACCAGGGGCTTAAGTACCCCACAATATGGTGTGAGAAGTCCGAACACTTTCTCAAGTGCGGCACCCTGAACTTATAGCATTATATGCATCAGCTCCGAATCATGTCTTTGGTCAAATGTTGGGTTTGCCCGGCTCCTATGTTTTGGTACCTTACGTTCCGCTCTATCGGCTAAGGTAGCACTAGGAGAACTACTGCGATTATGCCCCGGTTCTGCTGGGCTAAGCACCTCAGTAGAGAAAGCTAAAACTGACTGTCATGATAAGGCGAGAGATTGGTCGTTGTTCGGCGAGGTTTCGAGTCCCTAAACACTTATGCCGCTTAGAGCGAGGAGCCGGTCTTGTCCGGCTTAAAGGCGTGTATCGCGCCCCGAATTCGGCCTTCCGGATACCAAGGGATTCACCGAAATTTAAAATTATAGAATTCTATGGCTAAGTGAGAGTGATAAAGCATTATTAGACCGGTTGCCTTGTTCGCTGTGCTGAGCACCTCCCTCGAAGGACCCAAAAATGGGAACAAGAGTGCTCAGGTTTATCCCAAACACCCCAGCACTCGCGGCATGGGGGCAGAAGCCGAGGACTAGCCATCTCTCAGGTTGGATAAACAGCCAAATAGAAGGTAATATTTTAAATTCAAACAAGCGTTGCATAGCGCATATGAAACAAGTTTTCATCATACAGGATCACACGAGCAAGTTTACTCAAATATTACATCCTTTGAACATTCGTCTGCTACAAGATGGGCACCCTTCAGGACACCCTCATAATAAATTTCGGGGGTGTGATGCTCCTTGCCCTACGGCGGTCCCTCCTTGATCAGCTTCACGGCATCTAGCTTGGCCCATTGCACCTTCACGCGGGCGAAAGCCCGGCGTGCACCTTCGATGCAGACACACCGCTTGACGACCTCCAGCCGTGGGCAGGTGTCCACAAGCCGCCTCACCAGGCCAAAGTAGCTATTCGAAAGGGCGTCGCCAGGCCACAGCCGAACTATAAAGCCCTTCATGGCCTGTTTGGCCGCTTTGTGTAGCTCGACTAGCTGCTTCAACTGGTCGCTCATAGGCATTGGGTGTTTGGTCCCAGTATACTAAGACCAGAACAGCTTCTCCGTTGAGCTTCCTTCCTCGGCCTGGTAAAACTATGCGGCATCCGACACGCTGCGGGGCAAATCTGCGAATGCTCCTAGAGAGCTCCGGATTCGGGTAAGTAATAGGTAATTTACTTTCACATGCTTGCTTTGCATATAGAATGCCTTACCCGCCGCTATTTTCTTCATCGCGTCAATCTCCTGGAGGGCCTTTTGGGCTTCGGCCTTGGCACTTTTTGCACTCTCGAGGGCCACGGCAAGCTCAGACTCTCGCGTCTTCGAGTCAAGATCCAACGCCTCGTGCTTCGTCACGAGAGCCTGGAGCTCTTGCTGCACCTCGCCCACCCGAGCCTCTTGCCTTTCCCGCTCGGTGCGCTCCTTGGCCGCTTTATCTTCGGCCTCGGACAGCGCTTGCCTTAGGGTTGCCACTTCGGTCGTGGCCCCTGGCAAATTCATGATGATCCTGTCATTTTGCAATCGCATTCTTTTTATACATATCCATAAACTAGGTATTACTTACCTTTGTTCTCCTCGAGCTGCCTCTTGGCAAGGCCGAGCTCGTCCTGGGACCCTTTAAGGTCCTGCTTCAGTACGGCGACCTCCACAGTCAGTGCGGCAGATGCCAGCAGCGAAGCCTGCATATGCATATTGACATACTTATATTAGACTCCTGCGATATTGTTTGATCCTGTGTTCGGCTTTTCTTTGTGAACACCAAACAGAGCATCAGGGGCTACTGTCTATGCGGTAATATTTTTCCTATATTTTAAACACTTACCTCAAAGCCTGTTAGAAGGCTGGCATAGGCTTCAGTCAGTCCGCTCTTGGCGGACTGAACCTTCTGGACCACCGCACTCATAATAGTATGGTGCTCCTCGTCGATGGAAGCGCTGCGAAACGCTTCCAGCAGATTGTCCGGCGCCTCTGGATGGGCAGAGGTCACCGGTATAGGCGTCTTGCCCCTCTTGGAAGAAGGCCGCCTGCCCGAGTCTGGAACCACTAGAGGTTCCGGCGCGGTGTTCGGCTGAGGGCCGAACTCGGGGCCCTCGGGGGCCCTGTCCCCTCTGCCCCCGGAGTCCGGAAGGTCGCCTTGAGGCGCCTCCGGAACTGTCTCCCCTCAACCCGGTGCCTCGTGAGACAATACCTCGGCATCGTCCACAGGGTAAGGGGAGGTGGCGGTCGGAAGTGGATCGCTATCCATATCCGACGAGCCCATGGAGTCGTCCGACGATACATCGATACGAGCTCGTGGCGGCCTGCATAATCATATTCGGCGTTAGGGGAAGCAGTGCAACAAAGGAATGCTATGAGTCGCTCTAGTATCTGAATACGACTTCCCCAGGGGCTTGGCCCTGGGCAGCCACTCGTCTTCGCCATCGGCGGCGGTGGTAGAACTGTCCGGAAGGAGAGTCCTTCCCTTATTGGACCCTTCGGCCTCCCCAGTTGGGGCGGCCTTCCTCTTCTTGTCTCCCCCGTCTGGAGGGGGAGAATCTTCTTCTGCCTCCTCATCTTCATGGGAGGAGTGTGCCATAGAGTCATCAGACGGTGAGTCCGATGACGCCTGGCGTCGGGAACTCTTTTGGGTTCCCTTGGCCTTCTTGGTCTTCTCCGGCACCATATAAGGAGCCGGAGTCAGCATCTTCGCCAGGAGAGCGTCTGCTGGGCCTTCGGGCAAAGGAGCCGGACAGTCGATCGGTCCGGCCGTCTCCTGCCAGTCCTGTCAAAGGTACGGGACCTTAGATCCCGCATAGAATCAAACTATGGAAAACAAGTATCCCGTGAGAGGTAAAACAGCTTACCGCGCTGGCTTGGCGCTTCGCGCAGAATCCGCGGTCCTCGGTAGTGGCAGGGGGAATCTCGGCACTCTTGAATAGCACCTTCTAGGCATCTTCGTGAGTTGTGTCGAAGAGCCTGTTCAGAGTTCGGTGCTGGGCCGGGTCGAACTCCCACAAGTTGAAAGCCCGTTGTTGGCACGGGAGGATCCGGCGGATGAGCATGACCTGGACTACGTTAACAAGTTTGAGCTTCTTGTTCACCATGTTTTGAATACATGTTTGGAGTCCGGTCAGCTCTCCCGAACTACCCCAGGACCGGCCCTTCTCTTGCTAGGAGGTGAGACGCATGGGGATGCCAGATCCGAACTCGGGGGCCGCTGCGCATTTAGGGTCACTCGGTTTGGTGATGTAGAACCACCCCGATTGCCACCCCTTTATGGTCTCCAGAAGGAGCCCTCGAGCCATGTGACGTTGGGCGTCTTGCCCACCATGGCGCCTCCGCACTCCGCCAGGCGGCCACTCACTACCTTTGGCTTGACATTGAAGGTCTTCAGCCATAAGCCAAAGTGGGGCACCCCGATTTCCACCCCTTTATGGTCTCCACGAAGGAGCCCTCGAGCCATGTGATGTTGGGCGTCTTGCCCACCATGGCGCCTCCGCACTCCGCCAGGCGGCCGCTCACTACCTTCGGCTTGACATTGAAGGTCTTCAGCCATAAGCCGAAGTGGGGCTTGATGCGGAGGAAGGCCTCGCACACGATGATAAACGCCGAGATGTTGAGGATGAAGTTCGGGGCCAGATCGTGGAAATCCAGGCGGTAGTAGAACATGAGCCCCCGGACGAATGGGTGGAGAGGGAATCCCAGTCCACGGAGGAAATGGGTAAGGAACACTACCCTCTCATGGGGCCTGGGGTGGGGATGAGCTGCCCCTCTTCTGGTGGCCAGTGTGCGATGTCGTCGGGCAGGTATCCGGCTCTCCTCAGCTTCTTGATGTGTCCCTCCGTGACGGAGGAGACCATCCACCTGCCTCCCGCTCCGGACATGGCTGGAGAGGTTTGAGGTGGGAAATGCGGACTTGGGCGCTGGAGCTCGAGTGTGCGAAAATGGATGAGCAAAGGAGGAAGAAGGTGTGGATGAAAAGGTAAATCCTTATCCCTTTATATGGGCGGACGAAACTATACGTCCCCACTAGCCTGGTAAAACTCGCTTATCCCCCAAGCACCGTAATCGCTGGCGCGGTTGGGTTACCCACACCCGTATTGATGAGAATCCCGTGATAAGGGGACATGATCTTTTCTTTGACGAGACATGTCAAAAAACTGCCTCGCGTTATGTGCGGGGCTAGTTAAAGGAAACGGTTCGAATAATCGCCGGGCCATGACATAATGTCATGTTGCCAAAACAAGTCAGCAAATTAGATTTGAGAAAATATTATTCTCTCTGCGGTGGTATGTGGAACTTATTTTGCAGGTTCCGACACTATCCTTGTATTCAAATTCTTCCGTGGTGTATTCGGAGGAGGAAACCGCCTTGCAATGCCAAAAACAATACTGCGTGCCGGACTCGTCGTCATTGAAAGCCTGGTTCAGGGGCTACTGAGGGAGTCCTGGATTAGGGGGTCTCCGGACAGCCGGATTATATCTTTCGGCCGGACTGTTAGACTATGAAGATACAAGATTGAAGACTTCGTCTCGTGTTCGGATGGGACTCTACTTGGCGTGGAAGGCAAGCTAGGCAATACGGATATGTATATCTCCTCCTTTGTAACCGACCTTGTGTAACCCTAGCCCTTTCCGGTGTCTATATAAACCGGAGGGTTTTAGTCCGTAGGACAACATACAATCATACCATAGGCTAGCTTCTAGGGTTTAGCCTCTCTAATCTCATGGTAGATCTACTCTTGTACTACCCATATCATCAATATTAATCAAGAAGGGCGTAGGGTTTTACCTCCATCAAGAGGGCCCGAACCTAGGTAAAACTTCGTGTCCCCTGCCTCCTGTTACCATCCACCTTAGACGCATAGTTCGGGACCCCCTACCCGAGATCCGCCGGTTTTGACACCGACAATGACCATAAAAGATATTACTCATATGAATAGAACAACCATTATTCTCTGATTTAAATGAATAACTGTCTCGCATCAAACAAGATCCAGATATAATGTTCATGCTCAACACTGGCATCAAATAACAATTATTTGGGTCTAAAACTAATCCCGAAGGTAGATGTAGAGGTAGTGTGCCGACGGTGATCACATCGACCTTGGAACCATTTCCGACGTGCATCGTCACCTCGTCCTTAGCCAATCCTCGTTTAATCCGTAGCCCCTGTTTCGATTTGCAAATATGAGCAATAGAACCAGTATCAAATACCCAGGTGCTACTACGAGCATTAGTAAGGTACACATCAATAACATGTATATCAAATATACCTTTCACTTTGCCATCCTTCTTATCTGCCAAATACTTGGGGCAGTTCCGCTTCCAGTGACCAGTCCCTTTGCAGTAGAAGCACTCAGTTTCAGGCTTAGGTCCAGGCTTGGGCTTCTTCATGGGAGTGGCAACTTGCTTGCCATTCTTCTTCAAGTTCCCTTTCTTTCCCTTGCCCTTTTACTTGAAACTAGTGGTCTTATCAACCATCAAAACTTGATGCTTTTTCTTGATTTCTACCTTCGCTGATTTCAGCATCGCGAAGATCTTGGGAATCGTTTCCGTCATCTCTTGCATATTATAGTTCATCACGAAGTTCTAGTCACTTAGTGATAGTGACTAGAGAACTCTGCCAATCACTATCTTATCTGGAAGATTTACTCCCACTTTATTCAAGTGATTGCAGTACTCACACATTCTGATCACATGCTCACTAGCTGAGCTATTCTCCTCAATCTTGTAGGCGAAGTACTTGTCAGAGGTCTCATACCTCTTAACATGGGCATGAGTCTTGAATACCAATTTCAGCTCTTGGAACATCTCATATGCTCCATGGCGTTCAAAACGTTTTGGAAGTCCCGGTTCTGAGCCGTAAAGTATGGCGCACTAAACTATCAAGTAGTCATCATACCGAGCTTGTCAAACATTCATAACGTCTGCATCAGCTCCTGCAACAGGTCTATCAGCTAGCGGTGCATCAAGGACACAATTCTTCTCTGCAGCTGTTGAGGCATATCTCTCTCGATGTGGTTTTGGTGATTGATGACAATGTGTTTGTGGACTAATCATGTGCTTTGAGCATTTCCGAGATTCATCCTTGACACGAGACAATTTCTTTCCCTCGGAGTGTCACTCAAGACGGTGTAGCTCTTTCGTTTCTTGCTCGATGGACTAGTTGCATAGAGGGCACCGTACTATCAAGAGGGGGTCCGCTTTGGTATTGCTTGGGTGGAACCATCACGTACACATCCGCTTCTCACCCTCCGGGTCCTTTTCTATGGAGAGATCTTCTCTCTTCTTGTGGGTTTTTTCTGGGTCCCAGCAGTAGTACCATGGTACCCAGTGGTAGTACCGCTGAGGGGTCACAAGCGGCAGTACCGCTCCGCAGCGGTAGTACCACCAGTGCCTCCGCAGCAGTACTACCACTGGCTTGCCAGGTCCCTACCACGTCGATTTGAGGGGTCTTTTCTTTGTTGGATTGTGCGGTACCTCGCTGCGGCAGTAGTGCGGCAGTACCGCCCTTCCTCCGCGGCAGTACCGTCCAGTTCCCTCTTGCCCTTCGCCTTTCGTTCTGCGCGGCAGTACCGCCGAAGGGAGCGGTAGTACCGCTTAACCCAGCGGCAGTACCACTGTCTCCCGCGGTAGTACCGCCCTCTGCGGGGCTGTTTAGTGGGGCAACGGTTGGATTGTTGCCCCCACTATAAAAGGGGGTCCCCTTCTTCCCTGTTCATCTACCTCTTCCCCCTCAAGATCCATTAATGCTCCAAGCTCCATTTTCGCCCGATCTATCTCTCTAGGCAATCAAACTTGTTGATTTTCTCAGGAGTGGTTGAGAAGGCCCCGATCTACACTTCCACCAAGAGATTTTTGATTCCCCCACCTATACCTAGCGGATCTTGTTACTCTTGGGTGTTTGAGCACCCTAGACGGTTGAGGTCACCACGGAGCCATAGTCCATTGTGGTGAAGCTTCGTGGTATTGTTGGGAGCCTCCGATTAAGTTGTGGAGATTGCCCCAACCTTGTTTCTAAAGGTCCGGTCGCCGCCTTCAAGGGCACCAATAGTGGAATCACGACATCTCGCATTGTGTGAGGGCGTGAGGAGAATACGGTGGCCCTAGTGGCTTCTTGGGGAGCATTGTGCCTCCACACCGCTCTAACGGAGACGCACTTCCCCTCAAAAGGAAGGAACTTCGGTAACACATCCCCGTCTTCACCGGATCCACTCTTGGTTATCTCTTACCTTTACTTGTGCAAGATCTTTAGTGTTACTTCTCTTGCTTGCTTGTTTGTTTATTGTTGTTGCATCATATAGGTTGCTCACCTAGTTGCACATCTAGACAACCTACTTTGATGCAAAGTTTAATTTGGTAAAGAAAAGTTAAAAATTGTTAGTTGCCTATTCACCCCCCCCCCCCTAGTCAACCATATTGATCCTTTCAATTGGTATCAGAGCCTCGTCTCTTTACTGAGGACTTTGTCGTCCGAAGAGTATGGTTGATACCGTAGACAGTGTGGAGGAACACTCCGGTGTGAATCCGATCTCGTCTACGGGCGATGGGGGAACCTCGGTCTCTCATGAGGAGTTCAATGTGGTCTTGGAGACATTGAAAACCTCCATGACGACCGAGGTTGAAAGCATGTTTACCAAATTCATTGAAGGGCTTAAACTATCCAACGCACCGTTGAAAGTGGGTGTTCCCACTGACAAGGTGACAGATGCTATCTCCGACAAGGGGGGAGCTGGTAGTGAAAAGGCTCCTTCTTCTAGTGGTAAGAATGGCACCGGCATCTTTGCTCATGTGGAACCACCACTTGTTTATGGTGGACCGGTTCCTTCCACTCATTTGAATCATGCCGGTCCCCCCCCTGAGATTGTGAAAAATGAGGACTTTAATTCTTGGGTTTATCGCTTTAAGCGTCATTTAAATCATGTGAACACTAATCTTTGGAGAATCATTGAAGAAGGTTTCCATCCGCATGATCCAAGCAACTTCACTCCTCGAGAAGCTGCGGATAATCAATTCAATGAGAATGCTCTCATTATCATTCAAGATGCAATTCCACCCAAAGATCTACCTCACCTTCGGCCCTTCACCTTGGCCAAAGATGCATGGCTTTGTGTTGTCTCTCTCTACCGGGGAAGTGTAAGCATTCAACGCTCCAACTATGAAGTAGTGCAAGATGAAGCCGATGAGTTTGCAATGAAAGAAGATGAAGAACCTCATGAGCTTTATTGGAGAGTAACCAAGCTCGCGGTCTCACTCCGAGATCACGGGAGCAAGGACACGGATGACAATTGGATCAAGCGCAAATTCCTCAAGGCAATGATGCCTTACCACAAGGCCATGTCCTCCGTCATTCGTCAAAGGCCGGAATTCCACATTTTGACCTCAAGTGAAGTGTTGGATGAGTTTGTGGCTATGAACATCTTGGACAAGACCGCCGACAATGTGGTGCTTCGTTCTCAAAGGGCAAAGAAGCCCAACCTTGCATTGAAGGCCAAGGTTTGCGTTAAAGAAGAAGAGGAGGAAGAAGAGGAAAGCAACCCCGAAGATACAAAGTATGCCTATCAAGAACACATGGCACTTGCTTCAAGGCAATTTTGGAGTAAGAAAAACTCAAGGCCAAACTTCAACAAGAACAACTCAAGTGGCACGAAGAGCAAGCAACGTGTAAGGACTTGCTACAATTGTGGCAATGTGGGTCATTTTGTTGCAGAGTGCCCGTATGAGAAGAGGGAAGACAATGGTGGCAAGCTCATTCGAAAGGACAAATCCAAGTCTTTCCCCAACAAGAGCAACTTCATCAAGAAAACCCCTCACAAGGCATTGGTGGTTCAAGAAGAGTACCATGAGGATGATGATGAAGATGGTGAGTCGGTTTCCATGGCCTCCGTTGCCATTGCAAAAACTCCACGACTATCTCTCTTTGACTCACCCAATGAGAACATCACCGCCAAGTGCCTCATGGCTAAAGCCACCAACAAGGTAACTCCCAACATCAAAACTACCATCATTAATAATCCTTCCTTGATGGATTGCATTGATGAATGTGAGGGATCTAATGTGGAGGAAAATGAGTTTGAGTCCTTTATGGGTAAACTCAAGGGTAAATCCAAGAAGCATTTTGTTGCTCTCTTGGAACAACTTGGTGAAGCCAATGACTTGATCGAGTCTCACGAAGATACCATCTCCAAGATGGAGGGGCATAGTCGTGACTATGCCAATGAGATTTCGGATCTTTCCAATGCTCTTGAGAAAGAGCGTGGTCTTCGTTTGGCTCTTGAGGAGTCATACAACGATGATCATGCTAAGTTAAAGAAAGATTTTGATCATGCTCTCGTGGTTTCTCATGTGCTAAACTCCGAGAAGGCCAAACTTTGGGTTGATCTTGCTAGACTCAAATAGGAGTTTGATCTACTTGACAAGGCTCACAAGGTCTTGAAGGGTGCTCATGCTACCCTCAAAGAGTCTCATGATCAACTCCAAGTAAAGCTAACCAAGGAGAAAGCCACCTTTCCTCGTATGATGTTAGTTGATAACGCAAATGCTACTAACCCGTGTTGTGAGCATGTGCATCTTGTTGAGGAGAACGCTAAGCTAAAGATGCAACTTGAGAAAGGTAGTGTGTCATGCATACAAGGCGAGAAGAGCCTCAACGACCTCTTGACCAACCAAAAGGGAGTTGTGGCCAAGGAAGGGATTGGGTACGTGTCCAAGTCCAAGAATGAGAAGAAGAATGACAAGGCCAAACGACCTCCTCCTCTCAAGCAAACCTTTGTGAGGGATGGTGGGGGTGCTACTAAGGAGAAGGAGAAAAACTCCATGAAGGGTAGTGGTGCCAAGAAGGGAAACGCTCCCCTTCCCAACAAGGCCGGCGACTTTAACCCTTCTTATGTGTTGTGTCGCGCTAGAGATGGGCATGTTTATGCCAAATTTGTTGGTTCTCCTTATGAGTACATTGAATGGTCTATTTGGGTTCCTAAGACCCTTGTTACTAACATCAAAGGACCCATTACAAAATGGGTACCTAAAACCAAGCATTGATCTCTTGTAGGTGTTTGCTTATGGTGGGGGATCATGGTTGCTCGATAGTGGAGCTACTAATCATATGACTGGAAGCAAGGACTTGGTGGTGGACGTGCAAAAGATTCCATCCATGCCCACCAATGTTGAGTGGGTGATGCCTCGTCTTCTAAGGTATTGGGACTCGGCAAAGTTGTCATTTCTCATGATCTTACGATCGAGAAGGTCATGCTTGTTGAGTCCCTTGCATACAATTTACTTTCCGTTCGTCAACTAGCACTCATGGGCTTTGCCACTTTCTTTGATATTGATTCCGTGGCCCTCTTGTGGAGCAAGACTCTTAAAGTAGTCTTTGTTGGGCATGTCGAGAACGGTCTCTATGTGATTAACTTTTCAAAGCGACCCACTAAGATCGTGACATGCCTAATGGCTAAAGTTGACGTGGGATGGCTTTGGCATCGCCGTTTAGCCCACGTCAATATGAGATCTTTGCAAAGTCTTCTCAAGGGGGACCATGTCCGTGGACTAACAAATGTTAGTTTTGCCAAAGATCGTGCTTGCAGTGCTTGCATTGAAGGAAAGCTACATGAGAAGGCTCACCCTCCCATGACTATCATCTACTCGAAGAGGCCTTTGGAGCTCCTTCACTTGGATCTCTTTGGACCTCCATCCTTTGATAGTCTTGGGGGTAGAAAGTATTGCTTCGTAATTGTGGATGACTATTCAAGATACACTTGGGTATATTTCTTCAAGAGAAAGAGCGAGACCCAACAAACCGTCATCGACTATACAAATGAAGCTCAACGACAACACAATGCAAAGATTTTGACAATAAGAAGTGACAATGGCTCCGAGTTCAAGAACTACACCTTGGATGAGTTTTTGAGTGATGAGGGAATCAAGCACCAATATTCCGCACCCTATACCCCTCAACAAAATGGTGTAGCGGAGAGGAAGAACCGGGCGTAGATGGATGCGGCAAGGACCATGATGGCGGAGTTCAAGTCTCCATACAAATTTTGGGCCAAAGCCATCAACACCGCGTGCCATGCATCTAATCGGCTCTACCTCCGCAAGGGCTTGAACAAGACTCCATATGAGATACTCACCGGTAACAAGCCCAACCTCAAGTACTTCCGAGTGTTCGGGTGTAAGTGCTTCATTCTCAAGAAAGGTGACCATTTGTATAAATTTGAGGCTAGAGCGTATGAGGGCATATTTGTTAGTTATGCTACAAACTCTCATGCTTACCGTGTTCTCAATAAGTCCACGGGACTTATTGAGGAAACGTGTAACATGGAGTTTGATGAGAATAACGGCTCCCAAGTGGAGCAAAGTGGTACTTGTGATGTAGGTGATGAAATTCCTCCCCAAGCCATAAGAAGAATGGGTATTGGTCATATCCTACCCATTGAGGAACACCTTGTGGCCGAAGGAGAAGGACAATGTTCTACTCAAGTGGAACCTTCACCAACCCAAGACCCACATGCTTCCGAAGAACAAAGTGAGGGCCATCAACCTCAAGGACAAGACCAAGGGCAAGATCAATCTCAAGATGGTGTTGTAACATCAAGTGATGCCCAAGGTCAAGCTCCCTCCTCCGAGCAAGTTCAAGATCAAGTCCCACGTGATCAAGAACAAGCTCAAGATGATCAAGTGACCACTCCTCGTATCACCCCCGAGGAAGAATTGGAGCGTCGTGCTGCCAAGGTTGCTTCCAAGCTCTCCACCAAGGATCATCTCATGACGAATGTGCTTGGAAGCTTAAGAAAGGGGTTAAGCACTCGTAGACAATTAGCAAACTATTGTGAACATCACGCATTTATCTCTTGTGTTGAACCCCACAAGGTCTATGAGGCGCTTGAAGATCCGGATTGGCTCAATGCCATGCATGAAGAACTCAACAAATTCGAGCGCAACAAAGTGTGGAGATTGGTGCCAAGACCGGTGGGGAACCACAATGATGTCATTGGAACCAAGTGGATATTTAAGAACAAGCAAGATGCCCATGGGATTATCATTCGCAACAAGGCTTGTTTGGTAGCACAAGGCTACTCCCAAGTCGAGGGTATCAACTACGGTGAAACCTTTGCTCCCGTTGCTCGTCTTGAATCCATTCGCATGTTGATTGCATATGCTTCTCATCATAACTTGAAGTTACAACAAATGGATGTGAAGAGTGATTTTCTTAATGGTCCTATTAATGAATTGGTTTATGTCAAGAAACCCCCCGGGTTCGAGGATCCCTACTTTCTCGATCATGTGTATCAACTCGATAAGGCACTCTATGGCCTTAAACAAGCCCCACGTGCGTGGTATGACCACCTTACCGAGTTGTTACAAGACCGTGGTTTTGAAGTTGGGCTAATCGACCCCACTCTTTTTACTAAGAAGGTCAAAGGGGAGTTGTTTGTGTGCCAATTATATGTTGATGATATTATCTTTGGTTCCCCTAACAAAGTTTTCAATGAGGAATTTGCAGCTCTCATGACCTCAAAGTTCGAGATGTCTTCCATGGGAGAGTTGAAGTTATTTCTCGGGTTCGAAGTGAAGCAAAGGAGAGAAGGAACTTTCATCAACCAAGCCAAATACACTCAAGACATGCTTAAGAGATTCAAGCTAAGTGATGTCAAGCCGGTGTCCACTCCCATGCCCACCAAGTGCTAACTTGACATTCATCCCAATGGTAAAGCGGTGGATCAAAAGGTATATCACTCCATGATTGGCTCCTTGCTTTACCTTTGTGCATCTAGACCGGATATCATGTTGAGTGTGGGAATTTGTGCATGGTTTCAAGCCGCACCTAAGGAAAGTCACTATGTGGCGGTCAAACGAATCTTTGATATTTGGCTCATACCCCAAACTTTGGCTTGTAGTACCCAAGAGGAGCAAATTTCAAGCTTGTAGGTTATTCGGACTCGGATTGGGCGGGAGACAAAGTGGATAGGAAGTCCACTTCCGGAGGGTGCCAGTTTCTTGGTTGCTCTTTGGTAAGTTGGTCTTCCAAGAAGCAAAGTTGTGCGTCTCTCTCGTCCACGGAAGCGGAGTATGTGGCTGTCGGTAGTTGTTGTGCACAACTTCTATGGATGAGGCAAACTTTAAAGGATTACGGTGTCACTTGTGACAAAGTGCCTCTTTGGTGTGACAATGAAAGTGCCATCAAGATTTCCCCCAACCCAGTGCAACACTTCAAGACAAAGCATATTGAGATTAGGTATCACTTCATCCGGGATCACATTAGGTGAGGGGAGATCGAGCTCAACTATGTCAACACTCATGATAACCTTGCAGATATCTTCACGAAGCCTTTGGATGAAGCAAGATTTCGCGAGTTAAGGCATGAGCTAAATATCATTGATTCGAGCAATGTGACTTGAAACCCTGCACACCCCACCTCACTCAACGTGTTGTCTAGTTTAGGTGTTGGCATGGACATAGGGGGAGTGTTGTTCTCTCAATGAACTTTCCCTCCCCTCATAATGCATAAACTAACCAAACTCTTTCACATTAGCCATTTCTTTATGGCACTTGTGCTTCAAAGATGAGTGATGTTCATGGGCCCAAGGTTAAAATCTTCGCGGCGTCATACCTCTAAACTCAAACATAGGTGGCCTCGGCCACCGCCCTCTCTTAGAGAGGTGTGTGTTTCTCGTTCTCTTTGTCGTTTTTGTGTGTGTGTTTTGTTCCCGTTTTCTTTTTCGTTCTTTTTCGAGAGTTAAGCCCTTTTTGCCTAGTCCTCTTTGCGGCTGAGCGGTACTACCGCCGCGGTTGCGGTACTACCGCTTATGAGGGTTAAGCGGTACTACCGCCCACACCAGCGGTACTGCTGCTGAGGGGCGGCGCCGGGGGTTATATCGGGGCAGGGGAGTTATTTTCTCCCCATACCCATTCACCCCCACTCGCTCATCTTCCTCGTCGCTCCAGCGATGCCTCGCCATGGGAGGGCACCGGCTGGCCGCCGTTTTCCGACCGCTTCTCTCCATTTCCTCCGGTGGAGTCGTTCTCCATCTTGTCCTCCAGCCATGGATGTCGGTATTGCCTCCGTTCTCGATTTCTCTTTGCCTAGATCTTGCATCTAGTTCTTAGGGGCAATAGGAATTGTTTTCTAGTTTTTTGGCAATGAAGAGGCTTGTGGTGGATGGAGATTGCTTCTAGGCTCTTTGGATTGATGTTTGGTAGGATAAATTTTAGAATTTCGCATCCCGGTAGTGCCGGATCTGACCATGGCAGTAGAAAACCGCTATTCCCCATTCTGAGCGGTACTACCGCTCACCTTGAGCGGTACTGCCGCGCGAGCGGTACTGCCGCTCACCATGAGCGGTACTGCCGCACGAACGGTACTGCCGCGGGTAGATGGCGGTACTACCGTCGGATGCCCAGTTCCAATATTTTCTACCTCACCTTGATCCTCTTTGTCTCGTTTGGTGGCTTATGCTCTCTTCTTTCGTGTGTTTCTTCTGGTCATGTGTTTGGTTCCAGGTGATGATCATCCTGAGCAGCGGGTCCGTCGTGTCAACCCCGGGCGTGCAACGTCAAAGCGCTACCGCACCTCAGAGCCAGCAGGTGGTTCCTCTAGTACTCAACCTCCACCAGCAGGCGCATCCTCAAGTGCTCCACCACCACCTCAGCAGTCGAAGAGATCCGCCAACAAGCCAAAGGGAAAGACTGTGACTGAGATGAATGCCTAGGAGTTTTGGGCAAAGCGTCACCGTAACCCCTATGAGGAAGACCAAGATCCCACTTTGGTCAACTGCCCGTTCTGGAACCGCTTTCAGTTTGCCATCTATTTTGATGTGATCAAGGCCAAGAAGAATCTCTATGTTGATGTATGCTCCATCGACACGGATGCTATGGAGAAGGACCCTGAGTACTTTGGTGAAGCCCTTCAGATGTGTTCTCAGCTGAACATTCTCAGGATCATGCAGTTCAACAAGGATTTTGATGCAGATTTGGTGGCTCAATTCTTTGCTACCGTTCATCTTGGAACTGATGCCGACAGAACTCTAACTTGGATGACCAATGGCAAATTGCTTTCCGTCATGTGGCAGGCCTTCATGGAGTTACTTGATGTGGAAGATCACGGGCTTGGGACTCCAGTCGGCTTCCGCCCTCACCGCAATGCTACATCCACTCACAAGCAAGCCCTTTGGCCCTACTGTACTGTGAATGTTAACCCAGTGACTAAGAAGGAAACCTATGAGCTGTCTGCCTATCTGGACATTCTTCATTTTGTTTTCCGTGAGACTCTCTTCCCTCGCATCGGGAATCTGGATATGGTCCACTCCTATCTCGTGGACATGCTTCTTTTCTGCCAGCATGAGAAGGAAGCAAACACTGGAGAGAGCCTGGACATTTCTCATGTGATGTGGTCTGAACTTCTCTCTGCCGTTTCTGAGCGCAAGTGCCCGATATATGGTCCATTCATCATGAGGCTCATTGAGAAGGCTTGGGCACGTGTCTATCCCAGAGTGATGTTGGAAACTGGAGACTTGGTTTCTCATGAGATCAAGCGTCTACAGAAGAAGGACAATTGGGGCACCCCAGTGCCTAAACCCGGGAGCCCATCTACTGTTGCCGCTACCATGGAGACTGAGACTGAGGCTGATGCTGACGATGAGGACTATGAGCCGTCTGGGACAGAGCCCTCTTGGGCAAAGAAACTCAAGCACAAGATGAGGAAGCTCTTCTGCATGGAGTCACACGGCCAGTATATGATCATGTGGCGGAGAAGAAGGCCAGGGGGCGTCACAAGGAGCTCATGCGTCAGTTGGGTGCCACCGTTGTTAGTAGTTCTGAGGGACAGATCACTGAAAAGGAGGAATGGATTCACCAGCATTGCCCTTGGACCGATTCAGACGCCGAGCAGTTTCCGACCAATGACGAAGATGCAGACGATCACGCTGAGATGTGATGTTCGAGATCCTCAGCTTGCTATCACCTGGAGCCGTAGCGTCGCTCTTTGCCCTTTTGGTGTCTCGATGCCAAAGGGGGGAGAGTTTAGGGATTTGTGTTGCCGTGTTGCGAGTGTGTCTTTGTGTCTTGTGTTTTCTCGTGTGTCTTCTCGTTGTCTTTGTTTGGTTTGGTTTGGTGCCAGTAAGGCCTAAGTTCTAGACATATGGTGTGAGACATATGCTACCCTATCGCTGCCTTATTACTTATGTCTATTCAGTACTGTAGTATCTTATGAGTTGCATGCTTATCCTGTTTTATACCCTGCTCTCATATATCATGTGCTTAGAATTGTTGGATTATAAAATATAGGGGGAGTGTTGATCCGAATGTGTGTGTCTTGCATTCCAAAGGCTCCACTAAATAGGTGCACACATTCAGGGGGAGCCCATCTATATTTTATAGTTCTAAGTATCCTTTCTTTTATATGTTTTCCTTGTGCAAATCCCTAGTTGTCATATATCCACCAAAAAGGGGGAGATTGTTGAGGCATATCTCTCTCGATGTGGTTTTGGTGATTCATGACAACGTGTTTGCGGACTAATCGTGTGCTTTGAGCATTTCAAAGATTCATCCTTGGCACGAGACGATTTCTTTCCCTCAGAGTGTCACTCAAGACGGTGTAGCTCTTTTGTTTCTTTCTCGGTGGACTAGTTGCGTAGAGGGCACCGTACTATCAAGAGGGGGTCCGCTTTGGTATTGCTTGGGTGGAATCATCACGTACACATCCGCTTCTCACCCTCCGAGCCCTTTTCTATGGAGAGATATTCTCTCTTCTTGTGGGTTTTGTCTGGGTCCCAGCGGTAGTACCGCTGAGGGGTCACAAGCGGCAGTACCGCTCCGCAGCGGTAGTACCGGCGGAGCCTCCGCAGCGGTACTACCGCTGGCTTGCCATGTCCCTACCGCGTCGATTCGAGGGGTCTTTTTCTGTGTCGGATTGTGCGGTACCTCGCTGCGGTAGTAGTGCGGCAGTACCGCTCATTTGCGGTAGTACCGTCCGGTTCCCTCTTTTCCTTCGCCTTTCGTTCTGCGCGGCAGTACAGCCGAAGGGAGCGGTAGTACCACTTAACCCAGCGGCAGTACCGCTGTCTCCCGCGGTAGTACCGCCCTCTGCGGGGCTGTTTAGTGGGGCAACGGTTGGATTGTTGCCCCCACTATAAAAGGGGTCCCCTTCTTCCCCGTTCATCTACCTCTTCCCCCTCAAGCTCCATTAATGCTCCAAGCTCCATTTTCATCTGATCTATCTCTCTAGCCAATCAAACTTGTTGATTTGCTCGGGAGTGGTTGAGAAGGCCCCGATCTACACTTCCACCAAGAGATGTTTGATTCCCCGGCCTATCCCTAGCGGATCTTGTTACTCTTGGGTGTTTGAGCACCCTAGACGGTTGAGGTCACCACGGAGCCATAGTCCATTGTGGTGAAGCTTCGTGGTATTGTTGGGAGCCTCCGATTAAGTTGTGGAGATTGCCCCAACCTTGTTTGTAAAGGTTCGGTCGCCGCCTTCAAGGGCACCAATAGTGGAATCACGGCATCTCGCATTGTGTGAGGGCGTGAGGAGAATATGGTGGCCCTAGTGGCTTCTTGGGGAGCATTGTGCCTCCACACCGCTCTAAAGGAGACGTACTTCCCCTCAAAAGGAAGGAACTTCGGTAACACATCCTCGTCTTCACCGGATCCACTCTTGGTTATCTCTTACCTTTACTGGTGCAAGCTCTTTAGTGTTACTTCTCTTGCTTGCTTGTTTGTTTGTTGTTGTTGCATCATATAGGTTGCTCACCTAGTTGCACATCTAGACAACCTACTTTGATGCAAAGTTTAATTTGGTAAAGAAAAGTTAAAAATTGTTAGTTGCCTATTCACCCCCCCCCCTCTAGTCAACCATATCGAACCTTTCAGCAGCAATGAGGATAATCCTCAGATCACAGACCCAGTCCGCATCATTGGTACTATCATATTTCAACTTTGTTTTCTCTAGGATCATATCAAAAATATATAGGAGCTACAACGCAAGCAATTGATCTACAACATAGATATGCAAAAACTATCAGGACTAAGTTCATGATAAATTTAAGTTCAATTAATCATATAACTTAAGAACTCCCACTTAGATAGACATCCCTCGAGTCATCTAAATGATCACGTGATCCATATCAACTAAACCATGTCCGATCATCACGTGAGATGGAGTAGTTTTCAATGGTGAACATCTCTATCTTGATCATATCTACTATATGATTCACGTTTGACCTTTCGGTCTTAGTGTTCCGAGGCCATATCTGCTTATGCTAGGCTCATCAAGTTTAACCCAAGTATTATGCACGTGCAAAACTGGCTTGCACCCATTGTATGTGAACGTAGAGCTTATCACACCCGATCATCAAGTGGTGTCTCGGCAGGACGAACTATAGCAACGGTGCATACTCAGGGAGAACACTTATACCTTGAAATTTTGTGAGGGATCATCTTATATTGCTACCGCCGTACTAAGCAAAATAAGATGCATAAAAGATAAACATCACATGCAATCAAAATATGTGACATGATATGGCCATCATCATCTTGTGCCTTTGATCTCCATCTCCAAAGCACCGTTATGATCTTCATTGTCACCGGCTTGACACCTCGATCTCCATCGTAGCGTCGTTGTCGTCTCGCCAACTATTGCTTCTACGACTATCGCTACCGCTTAGTGATAAAGTAAAGCAATTAAGTGGCGATTGCATTTCATACAATAAAGCGGCAACCATAAGGGTCCTATCAGTTGCCGATAAATTTTACAAAACATGATCATCTCATACAACAACTTATACCTCATCACGTCTTGACCATATCACATCACAACATGCCCTGCAAAAACAAGTTAGACGTCCTCTACTTTGTTGTTGCAAGTTTTACATGGCTACTACGGGCTTCTAGCAAGAACCGTTCTTACCTACGCATCAAAACCACAACAATTTTTTGTCAAGTGTGTTGTTCTAACCTTCAACAAGGACCGGCCATAGTCAAATTCGATTCAACTAAAGTTCGAGAAACAGACACCCGCCAGCCACCTTTATGCAGAACAAGTTGCATGTATGTCGGTGGAACCGGCCTCACGAACATGGTCATGTAAGGTTGGTCCGGGCCGCTTCATCCAACAATACCGCCGAATCAAAATAAGACATTGGTGGTAGGCAGTATGACTATTATCGCCCACAACTCTTTGTGTTCTACTCATGCATATCATCTATGCATAGACCTGGCTCTAATACCACTGTTGGGGAACGTAGCATGCAATTTCAAAAAAAATCCTATGATCACGCAAGATCTATCTAGAAGATGCATAGCAACGAGAGGGGGAGAGTGTGTCCACATACCCTCGTAGACCAAAAGAGGAAGCGTTAGGTTAATGCGGTTGATGTAGTCGAACGTCTTCACGATCCAGCCGATCTAGTACCGAATAGGGATGAAAACGGAGCGGAAACGGACGGAACTGAGTGCTATTATATTTGTTTTCATAATTTTTTGCAGAAGCGGAAACGAATACAGAAACCCCGGAAATGAACACGGAAACAGATATTACTGGAAACAGACACGGAGCGAATACAGAGCAGATACGGAAACAGAAATGGGCATTGATCGGAACTTAAAAACCCCTTGAATCATAGAGAAATACATAAAAAATTAATGAGTTGTTAACATGGCTACAAAATAATATCATTATGTTAGCAAATTAGCGTAGTATTGTAGTAGTACCGGACAATTGCGTATAGGGTCAAGATGATTACATGTGTGGTAGTAGACATTGGGCCTTAGATCCATTCTACTAATTCTGTCATTGTGTTCTCTTTGCTGGTTGGGCTACAAAGCAGCTATTGGTCTATAGTGAAAACAAAAATTCCATATTCACGGAAACAGAAAGTTCCATTTCCATGCATGTTCCACCGGAAAACACCGTTCTGTTTTTGTTTCCATTTCCGCATAAAAATTTCCATTTCCACTTCCGTTTTGCAAATTTCCATTTCCGTTTTCTTATCTCCTCTTCGTTTCCATTTTTCCTCCGGAAAAACGGAAAGTTTCCACTCCATTTTCATCCCTGGTACCGAACATACGGCACCTCCGAGTTCAGCACACGTTTAGCTTGATGAAGTCCCTCGAACTCTTTATTGTAACAGCCTAGATTTTTGGCCCTTTCCTTTTTCTTTTGATTTATTTGGCTTTTGCTCTGTTTTTCTTTTTGGAGTGGTTCTGTGGCCTTGCCACCTGGGAAATCATCCTCATTCCCCCTCCAGAGTAGCTCATCATTCCCAAAACCTTGCCAAGATCATGTCACTTCACTGCTTGACCAAACCCTAATATTTTTTTCTCATGAATATTCCTTTTCCTATTAAAGGAATAACCCTATCGGCCCTAGGTTGTGAAGCAACCTATATTTCTGCCCATCCAAA
Source organism: Triticum urartu (assembly GCF_003073215.2). Lineage (NCBI taxonomy): Eukaryota > Viridiplantae > Streptophyta > Magnoliopsida > Poales > Poaceae > Triticum > Triticum urartu. The sequence continues at coordinate 90,961,156 of NC_053026.1, forward strand.
AATCCCCAAATAATTCTTATAAATTGTTTGGGTCATATATTCCTCAAATATGTAAAAATATTTCATTGGTCATGTTTCTCATCATGCTCAATAAATTCATTTCCTATTCTGTCATAAACGACACATTGTGAAGCAAGTGCTATTTATCTTTGCCCATTTTTCCCCAAACTTTTTGCACATCTTCTCCTGTCCAAATAATTTGCCTGTGCCAAAATTCAACTTTATTTGCCTAGCCAAACTTCCTCAATGATTTTTCAAAGTTCCTGTCTGAGGGAAGACTTTGTGAAGTGCTAGCTAGGGTTATCCAAATGCGTTGCAATTTTGCACACTCCTTAATGAACTCATATTAGCACAACCCTCCAAGTTTCAGCTCCATCAAACCACCTATATGAGAACAGGACCAAATCTTTGGTTCTGGCAATATTTCCACGTTGTGAAGCAAGTACAATTTATATTGCTTCAAAAATCCTGATAAATTACCACATGGTTCTCCAACCCAAATAAATTCTCTCCACCAAATTTGTCACCATTTCACCTAGACAATATTTCTCTAGAATTATTGCAAGATTCTGGTCATTGAAGATAGTCGTGAAGGAAGTATCATTTTGGTGAATCCAATTGGTATGAAATTTTTACAGCTTCTTACTATGACTAAATCATAATGCCTTGCCAAATTTGAGCTCAATTAGCCTCACCATGTGAGTGCTTCTTCCTGTTTTTGCTTCTGGACCAGTTTATATGGTTGTAAAGCAACTACATTAAATCTTGGTCTTAATCTTCTCAAAGTTGCCTGGATGAAAGTCCTTCTTACCCTAAACCTCGCAAACAACTCCATTGCTCCCAATCTCCTTCTTGTTGATCAGAAGTTCACGACCAAGTTTACTGCAGTAAACTTCAGAGCTCACTTACCATTTAACCATGGAGTCTTTAACCGAGCTACCACCGCATTTGGAACCTACCCAGGAAGGACTAAACCCCAGACACCATTTGGGAGACAGTGTGGCACTGTGCGCACCAGTGTGCGCAGTGACCACCACTTTGGCACACACTGGCCGCACCCAGAACGTCTTCTTGCTCGGGCCCCTTCTCTACTCGGCGTCTCAGTGAGCATGGGCCTGTCTACCGTGTTCCCCGCATCGTCGCTGTCCTCCTAGAGCCATTTCCCCCTCCGTCCACTTCTCCGTCGGTGCTCGTCGCCGCGCGCCCACGAGCGAGCTGTAGCAGACAAGGCTTTAATGGCGTTCGGCCGCTTCTCCTCTGTGCCCCTCGGCCCCTCCTACCATGTTCTCTATTGTTGCTCGTCCGCACCTCCCTCGTCGTGATCCTGCGCCCTCCCATGATCGCTGCCGTTGCCAGAGCGTGGCCGGACGCGAGCGGTGGCACCCGAGCCATGGCCACCCCTCCTCACCCCGCCTATATATAGCCTACCCCGAGGCTGCTCGGCCTCACCAGCAGCCTCACACCACCTCCAGCAACCTCCCCGGCCTCTCCCTCGAGCTCCAGAGCCCCTCCCCACCTCTCTCTGTCACCATGGCCACCGGCCTCCTCCTCCTAAATTGGAGCGAGCCGAGCCCCCTCGCTCCACTCTTCCACCTCTAGAGGACTCCCACCGCCACCTAGAAGCCGCCCCACGCCTACACCCCTCCTCCCCACGGCCTTAGTGCCGAGCCCTCCCACACCCGTAGCCATCGTCCGCCGCAGTCGAGGCTGCGTTCTCTCCAGTGCATCTCGGTGGGCGTGAGTAGTCCAGACAGGAGAGCCTACTCTCCCCGATCTCGTCAGTGTGCGGGGCATCGTCGGAGACGGCTCAGGCCGCTGGAACGGCCGGCCGCAGCGCGCCCCTGCCTCTGGCTCGCGGGCGCTCGTCGGGAGGAAGAAGGAGACCGGCGGGGGGAGAGAGAGCACCACGGGTCCCACCGGTCAGCCTAACAGGGCGTTGACCCTGGTGCCGACGTGGATAAGTGACGGGCCCCGCCCCGCGGGACCCGCACGTTAGCGACCCCAAGCACGGGCCCCCACTGCCACGCTGGATAAGTGGAAGAGTCAACCTCCAGAGTACGTTTTCACCTCTAGAAGGTGTATTCTGTTTCCACTTCCGCCTTAAAAGCGCTTTCTCCATTCTAAAGACCTATTTTCTAAGAATATCTTTTCTATTTTTCAGCTCAGGGGCCTGTTTGTAGAAATCTTTTTACAGAATGGTCCCTGAACTTTGTCAGGCTATAACTTTTTGCTCGCAACTCCGTTTGAGGTGAATCCAAATCCCATGTCTTCATTTCGTCGAGCTCGTTCTGTTGGTTTCATTTTCACTATGGTTTGACACTGTGAAAATGACCTTTTTGCCCTTGCACGTAAACAGCCCCTCCGAGAGAGAACTATTTCCGGCAAATCTATCCGCGGCTTCACCACACTTCTCCCTGGTGCCTTCTTCATCCCCAAGCAAGCCACAATACCCACTTGCATGATAGTCATGCAGTAGCCATGGTTTTCAACTTGAATATCTATTAAATATCTGCTTGTTTGAAATATGGTTATCGTTGTTTCGGTAATGCTTCTGGCTTAGTGCTTACTGTCTTGCTATGTTGTTATGCACCTGGTTATCATGCCCTGCTAGTTGATGGTATTCCTTTCATATGCTTATGCTTGCTAGTAGTACATGTTGATGTTGGTAATGGTCTTCGGTGCACGACTACCGTCTGTCCCGAGTATCATTGTTATGCATGTTCCATTGCATCCAGTTGGTTAAATGCTTGCATGATGGCATTGTTGATATGTTCTTGCATGACATTTATTGTTGATGCTAGTGGTCATGTTATGTTTCTGAGAAGTATGTACTTATAATCTTCATGCTAGTCAGTATGCCATGCTCAGTTGGATATGATTAATTGTTGATATGGTGGATAGTTATGTTGTACCCTCATGATTATGTTGATATCATGCTCATGCATTGTAATTGCATCATGTTATTTTATCATGGCTAAGCATATTGCATTCAAGTTTAACCGGATTAAATTTAACTTGAACAATTGTTGGCTAAGTCATGGTGCCACCATATCGAGCTGACCAGTGCAACCACGCTTACCTTTATGGGAAGGTCCTAACTGGGTCTATTGTCGTGCCTCTCGCCGGTGCCTCCAACGAGGGAAGGTCATGGGCGTGCGGTACCCTGGCCCGGTAAGCAGACATAACCTTGTGTGCCTGTAGTTGGATGATAAGAGCTTTTGTGTGGCCGTTTTGCCATGACGGTGGCCGTTGGTGTCTTTGGTAGGCACGGGGCCACCCATGACCTAGCCCATAGGGGAGTTGGTCGGAGTGGCCGGGAGAGTGTCATGGCAGTAGGACGGTTTTGTTGGAACGTCGTTGGTCGACCCGAATGGGAGGGCGAGGCCATGGGTTCCATGGTGTGGGTACAGTGTACTAACCTTTGCAGAGCGTATATTAAATCTATCAATAGCCATGCCCGCGGATAAGGGCTCAGTTCATGTCGATCACACTGTGAGTCAACAGTAAGAATAATAATGTGCTTAATAACAACCACGGTTCGATGATAAGTTAAGTTGGTTGTGATCGCCGGAAAGATCACCGTTTGAGACCAAGTGTTGGTCATGGTTGTGATCGCCGGAAAGATCACCGTTTGAGACCAAGTGTTGGTCATGGTTGTGATCGCCGAAAAGATTACCGTTTGGTTACGAGGTAACCCGTTGAACCAAGAGTGGTTCCATTCGTGATCATGAGATGATCACCGTGGTATCGAGGATACCGAGTTGTTGGATATTCGTGATGTTGTGCGAGAATCATGGGTAAAGATCAAGCTCCCTGTGGTCATTTAATGATTACTACGGTATTGTTTATACCAAGCTTGATTTGATCCTGAGATGATCGTGTGATGTCCGAGGTTGGTGAGTGCTGCATGTGATGGTTATGAGATAACCCGAGCAGAATAAATGGTGCATATACTGTCATTATGTTGCATGCTAGTGCCATCGTGTTTATATGTTCGTGCCATGTTCATGTTGTTCTAGCTGCATCATGTTCATGTTGCTCATGCCATGTTATCCTGATGATCTCTTGATAATTCATGCTTAACCTGTAATTGTCATGCTGTTGTTTGTCTTGAATGCTTTTGGTTATTGTGAGCTTGCAAGTACATTCAATGTACTGACCTGGCGTGTCATGCCAGTTTGCAGGTCATGCCGGATTTGATTGCTTGCTTGTCGTGGTTTCCGTTCGTGCGAGCTAGGATAAGCATTCCTGCCAGAGTCCCTGCGGAGTGGAGTTCACCATCGTCGTTGTTGTTCCGCTGCTAGAAGTTTTTCCGCTGCTTCGAGTTGTTCTACTGTTTGCATAGAGCAACTGAGGATGGCGTAGTGTCGTCGTGCCGATATTATTCATTGTAATATTGGAGACCTTGTAATCATATTTGTGTAATAATAGAAAGTTGGTTTGTTCTGTGCTAAGCAGTGCCGTATTCCAGAAGACTTCTCCTCGATCTCTGCGCTGGAATATGGGGCGTTCCAGTTTCTTTGAGCTGGGGTGCCACGAGCTTGGTATCAGAGCAGGTCTTGCTGTAGGACACCCTAGTCAGCGCGAGCGGTAGAAACCGGTAGTTTAAAGTCCGGCTTGTTTATTGCTTTTGGTTGCTGCATAGCATGCATATAGCCTTAGTATTTGTTGCTAACGGTTTATCTGGTGAGTGTAGCTGGTATCGGTTTAGATCCACTACAGCTCAGCCGTTGCATTTTCCAGTTTTCTTTTCTTGATCGTTCTTCAGTGTTTGGTGTCATTTCTGTCCCAGCAGAGTGATGCCAAGTGATCCCGACACTGTTTGCAGAAATGGTGCTCAGGTATCGCACCGATGTCCTCCTCTCAGCCCCGCCTATCATTTCGGTGATGGACATGCTTCTATCCAGAATCGCTCTTCATTTTGTCATGTTGGCAACCCTTAATGATCTTAGTTATCAAGAAAGGGCAATGTCAGCAGCCTCAGTTTTTTCCCGCTATCTTATTTCTTGGACGAGTATGAATCTTTTCCGTCTGCTTGATAATAATGTGGTTGCGACCTTCGCGTCCCACCACATGATTACCGAGTACGTCCTCACCTTCGAGCTAGTCCGGGTTGCTACGTGGCTAAGCTAGCACTTGGTGTAGCGCTGTTTACACCAACTCTTCCACACATGTATTCGTCCTCGTCCACATCGTCACGGCATGCTAGATCATAGAATCGGAGATCCTGCGAGATTTGTGTGCTTAAGTAGGCATGCATATTGTGTGACTAGCAGTAATATGTGACGTTGATTGTGTGTGAATTGATTGTTGTTGTGTGCTTTTCTTTAGTTGAGCTTTCTTTTGTTTCTTTCTTTTGGGCCTTGGTGTCATTATTTTTTTCCCTATAAAGAGTTGCTCATCAACTGACACCGGACCCGAAGAAGTGACAAGGATTTCAAACATTTGGAACCTCAGCTAAACAGAATGGAATTCTTAGCCGATTACAGTGAAATGGGGAATATCTGATGTTGAGGCTGATAATCAAGTTTGCATTAGTGTGCACTCCTCACAATAGTACTGATAACTCAAGTCTACATCAGTACCAAATCCTCACAGCAGTAATGATCAAGTCAGCAGCAAGACAAGTCAGGTACAAGATCAACGGTACATTTTCAGTCAAATGTATGGATCATATACAAAACTTTGGCTCAGCCATGCATCATTCTTGAAATATGTTATCATCCGAAATAAAATCAGAATGTGATATGCTCAAGGCAGATAATCAAATAAATTTTCTCATGCAAATAATCAACCCCAGAATATTATGGGCGTGTGTGTAGATTTCAGTCTGAATATTACTATGAAGCCTTGGATGTAAGAAACTCGGTCTTCTTCCACACGTTATCAGAAGAAATTTATGATGCAAGGCTCCTCATTTTTTCTTAGCATGATATGTGAACAATTTCCAGTCCAAGATACCCGGTCTTTCTCAGCAAGATGCCGCGGGAAAAGCTTCTGACAAACGAAAATGAGTTTTTCTCAACAAGCCAACCCGAGGAGAAGCTTCTCAAGTACGGAACAGGCTTCTCCAGCACAATAATCAGACCAAGCTTCGTGTGTAAGCTATAGAGCCTTCTTCTGCATGATACCCAGACAAAAGATTTGAGCAGAAGATAACAAGTCTTCCTCGGCAAGCTACTCAGATGGCTTCTCTCGAAAGCCATTCAGTTTGCGTCAGTACATACTAATACACCATCCTCGGAAGTTATATAATAAGCAGTACCGCTCAAGAATCAGACTCGCAACATTTTGTCAGAAGCACAAATCCGTCAGGGCATGTGTCTTATTCAGAAAGCCAATGTTTGGTTGCATGTGAATCTTATATATGGTGAGCATGTATCCCCAGTCATATTAATCACTCATACAAGATGCGGCAAGGAGCCAGCAGATATACCTAAGGAAAGTGAGGATGCCACAACCTCGCGAGTCAGGCAAAGGAAAATAAGCAGAGATACATCCCATGAATTACAAGAATTGACAAGATTCTGAGGATGACATCACAGAATCAGCAATCTTGACAAAGGTCATCAAGGTCATTACTCCCGCAACTGACAAGGAGATGCCTTAAAACCTTGTCACCTTCTTGTATGATTGGCCTGAACAACAGGCTCTATATCACTACAAGTCCCGATTATATGTCATATATGTGCGGACCTCGGTCAGAAAACATGCACAAGGGAATAATGTCTAAAATATTGCACTAATCACGTCCCTGGTCATACGAAGAATCAAGGATAGGTGTGGCCAAGGTATTCCAGTAAGGTATCCTCACAAAGAAAATCATGACCGTTAAAGGGTGAGACTGACAACAAAGGTATGATGATTTTTGCATGACCATCAGGGTTCGGATACCCAAATCAGTTAAGGCTGTAATTCCATATGGATCCATGAAGGCATACTCTCAGCGGCCTACTCTATTTTACAAGAATTTCATATCCCGCTGACCCGCTTGGAATGGTTAGTGTGGAAAATCCAAATGGGTATACCGATAAAATGAGAAAGTCAAAAGCCGAACAATCAGCTCAGACCCGGTATACTCACCTACAAAATCAAGTACATGGTCGGTCTGTCAAAAAAAGCAATTATCCGTCAGCCCCCTGTCAGGCCAGTCTCAAGGTGAAAATATTTGAGGTATGACACAGCTATAACTCAATACACCGTTATATTGCTCCTGACAAAAGGCAGTCGAATCATTGGTACCTATCTCATGCTCGAGCCAAAGGGGTAAATCAAAATAAATCAGCACCACCTATGAGCAGTCAGATCCCGTCAAAAGATGGCCATGATTAATTCTCAGCATTTATTGAAACCAGAAGGCCTGCATTTATTTGAAGCAACCCCATGACAGAAGTAAAAAGGTTTGTCATGACCAAAAGAAAATTTATGCTCAGATCCTTTGGACATCACCACATGTATGAGAGAATCAATGTTCGTAAAAAGGAATTGGTATATGAGCAAAGACCTGTCAGAATCGGGGAAGGTGAAGCAAACCACCCCAGAGCAAGGTAAGCAGATCATATGAAATTCTTAAGGGAACAATATACAAAGGAAATGGATACCCGAGTTGGAAACGGTGTCCTCAAGTCATACTGGTTCCCTGAGCAACTAAATATCAAGGACGAGATTTCTTTAAGCGGGTAAGAGTTGTAACAGCCTAGATTTTTGGCCCTTTTCTTTTTATTTTGATTTATTTGGCTTTTGCTCTGTTTTTCTTTTTGGAGTGGTTCTGTGGCCTTGCCACCTGGGAAATCATCCTCATTCCCCCTCCAGATTAGCTCATCATTCCCAAAACCTTGCCAAGATCATGTCACTTCACTGCTTGACCAAACCCTAATTTCTTTTTCTCAGGAATATTCCTTTTCCTATTAAAGGAATAACCCTATCGGCCCTAGGTTGTGAAGCAACCTATATTTATGCCCATCCAAAAATCCCCAAATAATTCTTATAAATTGTTTGGGTCATATCTTCCTCAAATATAGAAAAATATTTCATTGGTCATGTTTCTCATCATGCTCAATAAATTCATTTCCTATTCTCTCCTAAATGGCACATAGTGAAGCAAGTGCTATTTATCTTTACCCATTTGACCCCGAAACTTTTTGGACATATTATATTGTCCAAATAATTTCCCTGTGCCAAAATTCAACTTTATTTGCCTAGCCAAACTTCCTCAGTGATTTTTCAAACTTCCTATCTGAGGGAAGACTTTGTGAAGGAAGTGCTATCTAGGGTTGTCCAAATGAGTTGAAATTTTTCACACTCCTTCATGGACTCATATTAGCACACCTCTCCAAGTTTAAGCTCCATCCAATCAACTATGTGAGCACAGGACCAAATCTTTTGTTCTGGAAATATTTTCAGTTTGTGAAGCAAGTATAATTTATATTGCTTCAAAAATCCTGATAAATTACCAGATAGTTCTTCTACCCAAATAAATTCTCCCCACCAAATTTGGCACCATTTCACCTAGCCAATATTTCTCCAGAATTATTGCAAGATTCTGGTCAGTGAAGATAGGTGTGAAGGAAGTATCATTTTGGTGAATCCAATTGGTATGAACTTTTTTACAGCTTCTTACTATGACCAAATCATAATGCCTTGCCAAATTTGAGATCAATTAGCCTCACCGTCTGAGTGCTTCTTCTTGTTTTTGCTTCTGGACCAGTTTATATGGTTGTAAAGCAACTACATTAAATCTTGGTCTTAATCTTCTCAAAGTTACCAGGATGAAAGTCCTTCTTACCCTAAACCTCGCAGACAACTCCATTGCTCCCAATCTCCTTCCTGTTGATCAGAAGTTCACGACCAAGTTTACTGTAGTAAACTTCAGAGCTCACTTACCATTTCACCACGGAGTCTTTAACCGAGCTACCACCGCAGTTGAAACCTACCCAGGAAGGACTAAACCCCAGACACCATTTGGGCGACAGTGTGGCATCGTGTGCACCAGTGCGCACGGTAACCACCACTTTGGCACACACTGGCTACGCCCAGAACGTCTTCTTGCTCGGGCCCTGATACGTCTCCGTCGTATCTATAATTTTTTATTGTTCCATGCCAATATTCTACAACTTTCATAAACTTTTGGCAACTTTTTATACTAGTTTTGGGACTAACATATTGATCCAGTGCCCAGTGTCAGTTCCTGTCTGTTGCATGTTTTTTGTTTCACAGAATATCCATATCAAACGGAGTCTAAATGGGATAAAAACTGACGGAGATTTTTTTGGAATATATATGATTTTTGGGAAGAAAAATCCACGCGAGACGATGCCTGAGGGGGGCACGAGGCAGGGGGCGCGCCCCTGATCCTCGTTGCCACCCTGTAAGGCGGTTGATGCCCTTTTTTGCCACAAGAAACCTAATATCCGGATAGAGATCGTGTTAAAATTTCAGCCCATTCGGAGTTACGGATCTCCGGGAATATAAGAAACGGTGAAAGGGAAGAATATGAGAACGCAGAAACAGAGAGAGATAAAGAGACAGATCCAATCTCGGAGGGGCTCTCGCCCCTCCCATGCCATGGAGACCATGGACCAGAGGGGAAACCCTTCTCCCATCTAGGGAGGAGGTTAAGGAAGAAGAAGAAGGAGGGGGCTCTCTCCCCCTCGCTTCCGGTGGCGCCGGAGTGCCACCGGGGGCCATCATCATCACCGCAATCTTCACCAACAACTTCACCGCCATCATCACCAACTCTTCCCCTCTCTATGCAGCGGTGTAACCTCTCTCTTACCCGTTGTAATCTCTACTTAAACATGATGCTCAACGCTATATATTATTTCCCAGTGATGTATGACTATCCTATGATGTTTGAGTAGATCTGTTTTGTCCTATGGGCTATTTCATGATCGTGATTGGTTTGAGTTGCATGTTTTATTATTGGTGATGTCCTATGGTGCTCTCCATGTCGCGCAAGCGTGAGGGATTCTCGATATAGGGTGTTGCAATACGTTTATGATTCGCTTATAGTTGGTTGCGTGAGTGACTGAAACACAAACCCGAGTAAGGGGGTTGTTGCGTATGGGATAAAGAGGACTTGATGCTTTAATGCTATGGTTGGGTTTTACCTTAATGATCTTTAGTAGTTGCGGATGCTTGCTAGAGTTCCAGTCATAAGTGCATATGATCGAAGTAGAGAAAGTATGTTATCTTATGCCTCTCCCTCATATAAAATTGCAATAATGATTACCGGTCTAGTTATCGATTGCCTAGGGACAAATAACTTTCTCGTAACAACAAGCTCTCTACTAAACCTAACTTAGTTGTGTCTTTATCTAAACAGCTCCTACTTTTTATTTACGTAATATTTATTATCTTGCAAACCTATCCAACAACACCTACAAAGTACTTCTAGTTTCATACTTGTTCTAGGTAAAGCGAACGTCAAGCATGCGTAGAGTTGTATCGGTGGTCGATAGAACTTGAGGGAATATTTGTTCTACCTTTAGCTCCTCGTTGGGTTCGACACTCTTACTTATCAAAAACTATTGCTACCCCTATACTTGTGGTTTATCAAGACCTTTTTCTGGCGCCGTTGCCGGTAGGGGTGGGCATAAAAACCGACGAACCAAAAACCGAACCGATACCGAAACCGAATAAACCAAATTTTCAGTTTTTTCTCATGTCACAACAAAATTCGGTTTTCATTTGCACAAACCGAACTGAATTTGGTAGGTTTGGTTTTCTCCTTGGTTAACCAAACAAAAACCGAAAATACCTGAATCAGGGGAAGAAACGACGCACATGCAGGCACCGGCGTGCTGCGTGCAGCAATGTCTCCCGGTAGTCACGCGAGGACGCGTCCACGATCATCCACCAATGCATCGTGCTCATTAGATGGGCCTACCTGACCAAAGTGCATGTAAAGATTGCAAGGCACATCTTACTGTGTGCCTTTTTGGTGGCCGTCGTGTGCGTACATGCGTACAGCCGACCAGGCATCAGGCTCCTTTAGTCCCACCTCGCCCGATGGAGGGAATGATTCAGATATGCTGCCTATATAAGAGGGTGCCACTTCTAGAATCCTAGCACAAGTACTGGGTGAGGCACATCGGTACAAAACCGAAAACCGTACCGAATATTCGGTTAGCCGAATTTTCGGTTAGCTAGTTTTAGCTAGCATTTTCGGTTTTCAGTTTTACCAACCAAAATTTAATAAACACCGAACGGAGAAACCGAAAATTCGGTTTATACCGAACGCCCACCCCTAGTTACCGGGGAGCAATAGCGTGGGGTGAATATTCTCGTGTGTGCTTGTTTGCTTTATCACTAAGTAATTTTTATTTGATGTTCTTAGTTGTTCTTTATCTTTAGTTATGGATATGGAACACGAAATACCAAAAAAATTAGGTGTACTTGCTGCTTATGGAGATGGGGAACCTCCTAAAACCCTCGATGCCTGTTATGTGACAGAAATTATGTACTACTTTGATAATCCTGAGAAAACCCCATTCAATCTGGTAATGGGAGTAACATTGGATCAACGTGAATACTTTAGGGATTATCGCTTGACACAGAAAGGGAAACTATTATGGGATCAAATTTATATGTTGTATTGGTATGCTAGGCAACTATGCTTGAGATATGATTATACTTGTTGCTCTAGGATGAAGTCTCCACACCTTCCCTTTTCATGCGAATTTAATGATAATGAAACCTTGGCTTCTTACGCTAGAGGTATATATGCTTACTATGATGTGGAACAAATAGAAGAATTTGTTGCTTTTAAGGGTGCTTATGAAATTGAATCCTTGTTTGAAAAGTATGAAGCTTTTGATGATGATGTTTATAGGCCTGAAAATTTTGCTATATTGAAATATTGCTATGAGAATTATGAATACAATTCAGACATTGATGCGTTTATTGAGAAAGTCTCCACTGTCCAAGAAGAGACTAATATTCTGCAGGAGTCTATGGAAGAAGAAATTGATGAAACTGTGAGCTCATTGGATGAAAAAGATGAGGAGGAGAGCGAAGAACAAAAGGAGGAAGATCAGATTGATCACCCGTGCCCACATTTCCCTTCATGCTTACCGAAGGATGAATGCTATGATAATTGCTATGATCCCGTTGATTCTTTTGAAATATCCCTTTTTGATGATGCTTGCTATGCTTGTGGCCAAGATGCCAATATGAATTATGCTTATGGAGATGAACTTGTGTGACACCCCGAGACCGATGCGCCAGGTGTCTTCTAGTTATTCGCTGTTGTTGCCTTGTCATTCGTTTGCGTGTTGCATCTTTGTCATGTCATCATGTGCATTGCATCATCATGTTTTTCAAAACTTGCATCCGTCCGGGTTCCCCCAGTTTCGTCTGTTGTCCGTTCTGAGCCCAGACACACTTGCACGCGCCCGCGGTACCTCCAAAATATTATTTTATAAGTGGCAGGAAAATGTTCTCAGATTGGGATGAAAATTGGCGTGCGGTCTTATTTTAGTGTAGGAAGACCGCCTGTCAAATTTCATCGCGTTCGGAGTCCGTTTGATGCCCCAACGAATAACTATACCGGCACCGCTGCCGGTCTAACGTCGAACGTTTTCGGTCTCCGAAAACTGCTGTCGGGCCCTCTCTCTCTCTTCTCTCCTCACAGCCACTCCACAGTCCACCTAGGCCCATGCCTACCCATCTTTGCACAGTGCATCGGTCCCTCGCGCGTGTCCGAAAGTTGTCCCGGAACCGACCCGGACAGTCGTCACCGATTGGTTCGGATCATCCCCAAACATCTATAAACCATCTTCGTTTTGTTAATTGGGCTCCCTAGCTATTTATTCGCGACCGTACGATTAAGATCGGATGGACCAGTTGCACCTAACAAAATTCACCTACTATATGTTCAGCCTACCTAACCCTAGACCACTAGGTTGTCCCGTCCATTCCATCCATCCCGCCGCCACCTCCTGGTCCCATCGGGATCTCACCCAGCTAATCTCTTCTTTTTCACCAACTAGCCAATCCACAGCATAGCCCCCTCCCTGTCTCGATCTGGATCGAGAGTCCAAGCCCCTGCAGCCGCCCGAGGCCTCCGCGGCTTGCCCCTCCTGCCTCCTCGCCGCTCCGGCCGGACCTCGCCGGACTCCTCGCGCAGCAGTACCACACCAAGCCTCACGTCGCAGCCTCCTTCTTGTCGTGCCCGTGCACGAGCGGACAAACTCGAGCTCCCTCCTCTCGATCCATGGTGCCTCTGCCTCGAGCCACTCAAGAAAATGCCCGTGCCCGAGACCAGGCCACCGTCCCGTGCCCGAGAGCCCATGCCCGAGCGGCTCCCTCGTCCGCCAGACCGCCTTCCCTGCCCTCCTCTCTCTTCGTCGCTCCCTCTCCATTTCTTTGCTCTCTCATGGTCTCTCTCTCTCTATGCCCTTCGCTGGTCGACGCCGCCGGCCTTCTCCGCCCCGGATCCGGTTGCCCTTGTCATCCCGTGCTCGGATCCACCACCTCCAGCCACCTCCTTGCTGGTCCGCGCCCCCGGGACCCGTCGATGGATGCTGCCATGCCATGCGCCGCCTCCTCTGTTTTCTGCGCGCGTACGAGCGGGGAGCACGAGCGGTAGCGCATGTGGGCTGCCCCTTCACATCGCCTTAAGGCCCAGCGCCTCCCTTGCAGGCCTCCTCTTTTTCCGAACGGGCTAAGCCCATGGTGAGCAGCAGATCCAGCGCCCCCCTATGCACTCTTGGGCCAGCAGTTTCGGCCCGCCCATGTTTTTTTCAGATCTGTGATTTTATCTTTTATCCAAGTGTTTGGTAGTTTTATAGAAAAGCCCCCATACTTCATTCTTTTAATAACTCACAAATGGTGCATCAGATTAAAATGTTTTATATATGAAAAATGCTTATAATTATGTGTAGATTAATAATATGCTACTTTCATGCATGTTTAAAATGTTTAAAATTGATGTTTGCTTTAATTTGCTCCTATGCATGCTAAAATGATTTAATTCATAACTAAATAGCCGTAGCTCCGTTTTTAACAAACTTTATATGTAATTGGGGTAGAAAATTGCCTAGTTTAACTTGGTGACATTGCTTTGCATGTTTAACAACTATAAAATATGGTTTAGGGCAGAACAGTACCAAAACCTAAAATATGCACATGAGGAGTTTCTGGACTTGTTGTTTGTTGTTTCGGCCTCATTTAAACTTGCCTAGTTAGGTAGTTTTATTTTGTTTCACCCCTCTTGCCATGTTAATCAACATTTAATATTGTTGGGTACATAAACAAGATCGAACTAAATAACTTGGTGTGGTGTTTCGTCAATATGCAACTCGTTGCATATTGAGCTCCATTTAACTTGTAGTATTGTTTGTGCACTTTGACATGCCATGCCTCATTAAACCGGACATGCATCATACTTGGTTGTGCATCATGCCATGCTTATGTGATATTTGTTTACTATGTTGTGTGCTTCTTTCCGGTGTTGCTTCTTCGGGTTGGTTCCGATAACGTCGGGTTTATGAGGATTCGTTCGACTTCGTCCGTTTGTCTTCTTCATGGACTCGTTCTTCTTCCTTGCGGGATCTCAGGCAAGATGACCATACCCTCGAAATCACTTCTATCTTTGCTTGCTAGTTGCTCGCTCTTTTGCTATGCCGCGATACATACCACTTGCTATATCATGCCTCCCATTTTGCCATGTCAAGCCTCTAACCCACCTTACCTAGCAAACTGTTGTTTGGCTAAGTTACCGCTTTTGCTCAGCCCCTCTTATAGCGTTGCTAGTTGCAGGTGAAGATGAAGTTTGTTCCATGTTGGAACATGGTTATGTTCGGATATCACAATATCTCTTATTTAATTAATGCATCTATATACTTGGTAAAGGGTGGAAGGCTCGGACTTATGCCTGGTGTTTTGTTCCACTCTTGCCGCCCTAGTTTCCATCATATCGGTGTTATGTTCCTTGATTTTGCGTTCCTTACACGGTTGGGTGTTATGGGGACCCCTTGACAGTTCGTTTTGAATAAAACTCCTCAAGCAAGGCCCAACCTTGGTTTTACCATTTGCCTCACCACCACCTACCCTTCCCCCGGGTCGGCCAACCCGAGGGTCATCTTTATTTTAGCCCCCTCCCCCCCGGGGCCAGTGCTTGTCTAAGTGTTGGTCCGAACCGAGCTGCCTGCGGGGCCACCTCGGGGAAACTTGAGGTTTGGTTTTACTCGTAGCAAGTCTCATCCGGTGTTGCCCTGAGAACGAGATATGTGCGACTCCTATCGGGATTGTCGGCACATCGGGTGGCTTTGCTGGTCTTGTTTTACCATTGTCGAAATGTCTTGTAATCGGGATTCCGAGACAGATCGGGTCTTCCCGCTAGAAGGAATATCCTTCGTTGACCGTGAGAGCTTGTGATGGGCTAAGTTGGGACATCCCTGCAGGGCATAAACTTTCGAGAGTTGTGCCCACGGTTATGGGCAGATGGGAATTTGTTAATGTCCGGTTGTAGAGAACTTGACACTTAACTTAATTAAATGCATCAACAGCGTGTGTAGCCATGATGGTCTCTTTCCGGCGGAGTCCGGGAAGTGAACACGGTTCTTGTGTTATGTTTGACGTAAGTAGTTTCAGGATCACTTCTAGTTCACGGTCGTGCTTTGCTCCCCTTCTCGCTCTCATTTGCGTAAGTTAGCCACAATAAATGCTAGTGCTTGCTGCAGCTCCACCTCACTACCTTTTCCTACCCATAAGCTAGAATAGTCTTGATCTCGCGGGTGTGAGATTGCTGAGTCCCCGTGACTCATAGTTTACTTCCAAAACCAGTTGCAGGTGCCGATGATAACCGTGCAGGTGACGCAACCGAGCTCAAGGAGGAGCTCGATGAAGATCGTGTTCGTTGTGTTGTTTCGTTTCCTTTCGATCAGTAGAGGAGCCCAGTTGGGGTGATCGGGGATCTGTTGCATTAGGGGTTGTCTTTATTTTGGTTCTGTAGTCGGACCTTGATTGTATTCTGGATGATGTAATGCTATATTCATATATTGTGTGAAGTGGCGATTGTAAGCCAACTCTTTATCCCTTTCTTATTCAGTACATGGAATGTGTAAAGATTACCCCTCTGGCGACAAGCCTACAATGCGGTTATGCCTCTAAGTCGTGCTCCGACACGTGGGAGATATAGCCGCATCGTGGGTGTTACAACTGGTATCAGAGCCTTCCCCGACTTAGGAGCCCCCTGCTTGATCGAATCGCTGGCGTTGTTGAGTCTAGGAAAAAATGTTTTGAGTCTTATAGGATTATATATATCGGAGAGTAGGATTCTTTTTACTCCTCAGTCCCTTCGTCGCTCTGGTGAGGCCTCCTGACGTAGAGTTTTGACTCTTCTCTCCTCAAATTTCACTTAAAAAAATTTAGGATCACGTGGGTATCTTGGAATCGTTACGATGGTTATGTGACGACAACATTGTTGTTGGTGCCTCCTAACATTTAGGGGTTGCGGTAGTGTCCCAGGGAGTTGAGCTCCGAGGTGTTGTCGTCACAATTTTATCGTTGCAGTTCTGGAATACCTGAGTTTCGCCGACATCGAAAATCTCTTTTATGCAGTTGTTGGTGAGATAACCTCGACGCCACCCAGTATTGGGGCGGGAGTTTGGGAGTATTGCCATAACTCGTATAACAGATGCTTTTCGAAGGTTGAGGTAAATGATTTCCGAAGGTTTCTTGGTTATGTGTTGAAGGATGGATACAGCTGGATGTAGGATTTGTTAGTTTTGGGTGAGATATTATGCTTCCCCTGTATCCCCAACACCTGATTGCATAACCGGAAAGTTTCGGGAGTTTATAAGTGGGAATTCAAGTAGCTCCTAGGATATCTTTCCGATAGATGCATGATATGAGATTGGGGTTCGACGTCTAGTGGTCCGCCTATCCACGGTTGGTTTTACAGTGGTCTCGTTGTGTCTTAAAGAGTCCTTGGCTATCACTACAAAAAAATACACTTCCGTGATGATACATGTTTGTCACAGTAGGTCGCGTTTTTTGTCATGCATGTACATCCATGACAAATTTATGACAGAATCAAGATAGTCATACCTATGCTGTCGTAGAAGTGTTCCATGACATTACCAAAATTATCATCACGGAAGTGTCCACTTCCATGACGATAAATCGCGCGTCACAGAAGTGCTTTCGTCAAGGGTGACCAACACGTGGCATCCACCATAATGGAACGCCGTTAAGCTATCGGGTCGGGTTTTGGATCCGGTAACCCGTTAATAGCCCCGACCAATGGGAAATTTCCACGTGTAAAATTCTTATTGGTCGGACGAAACACGTGTCAGCTCGTTAGTGGGTCAGATAGGCGTCTATGATACGTCGACACGTGGCACGGCCCAACAGAGGCCCATTCCTGTGAAAAGGCCGGCCCGTTTGACTTGGTCAAAAGGTGGCGGGCCGGCCCATATAAAGCCTGTTAACGGCATGTTTGCATATAGCCCATTTACAGCCCGCTAACCCAAGGCCTGTTACGCCCTATCTAAATTAGGCCCAGTAGCGTCATCTGGGCCATCCAATATGATTCCAGCCCATTTTCACTTCTAGCCCATGTATGGCCCATTATGTATTTCGGCCCATATGAGGCCCTATGTAACTCTTGGCCTATTAACGGCCCGTGGTGAAACTGGCCCGTAATGAACAGTGTATCACTTTACACCCATTAACGGCCCGTGGTGAAACTGGCCCCTAATGAACAGTGTATCACTTTACACCCATTAACGGCCCGTGGTGAAACTGGCCCGTAATGAACAGTGTATCACTTTATACCCATTAACGGCCCGTTACTCCGTTGGGCCGTTTCCAGCCCATGTTATCTTTCGGCCTTCTCAGAGCCCATTTATTCTTGGGCTCATTTCCAGCATTCGTTTACTTACGGCCCGTTACTGTCATTTTCTGCTTGTGGGTCAAATTCAGCCCGTGGTTACAGTCGGCCCGTTTGTGGTCCGTTAATATGTTGGGCCGTTTTCATAGCGTCATCAAATACGGCCTATTAACGATGGCCCGTTACGGTCGGCCCACGAATGGACGATTCCAACTCTAGCCCGTTTACGGCCATAATGCGGCCTGTTATTGGCCCATGTTTGGCCAATCGATCATACGGCCCATATAAGGCCCATTGATGATACGGCCCGTAGAAGGCCCATTGTTTCTACGGCCCGTAGAAGGCCTACTATTTCTACGGCCCGTAGAACGCCCACTGTTTCTACGGCCCATAGGAGGCCTAGTGTCACTACAGTAAATATTAGGCCATGGTTATTGTGGCCTAGTTTTAAAAAATAGGTTATTACAGCCACTAGTTAACCGCGGAAAAAGAACTGCAATGACTACAAGCAAACCAATAAACAAGACAACAAGGAAATAAATAAGCAAGCAACTAACGCTAGGCTATCACGGCTATTACACATATTACATCCATTGGGCATCAAAGTTCGCCACCAGTGCAAATATAGGGAACAAAGCAGCATATCATATACACTGGCCGTTAAAATTGGCCACCAGTGCAAATAAACGTGGCAGCAAAACAAGAGCATAACTGAAACAACTTCAGAAGAGCTCAAGAAACGTTATCCTAGGTATCCACCATACTGGCAATAAGCTAAGCAAGCTGATTAGCTTTGTCCTGTTTGGCGCTAAAATCCTCCAACGCTTGCTGTTGCACCAGAAAGTATGCATCTGAATGCTCCAGGGACTTCTGCAGTCCTTCTGCTTCTTGTCGCAGCACAGCTGATCGATGTCTTTCAGCTTGTAGTTGAGACTCAAGAAACCAAACTAATTCAGACAGTGAGTTTGAATAGCTTGTGCAAGCGGTAGTGGCCAGTAACTCCAACACTAAACCAAGACAGGATGTGTCACTATCCTGAACCTTATCTGCATTACTTCCTTTACCGTTGCTTAATAAGGCACTCTTCCCCAATATTATGTCAGCATTCTAAAAGAAGAAACAAGCAGACACATAACAAGTTTAGCATGTACTAGTATATGAAACTCATTTCGGTGAACCAGTTCATAAGTAAGGTGGACAGGATTAAACTACCAAGTCTTCTATTGCGAAGTACTAGTACATAATAAAAGCATCAAACAAACATAAATCTATGTCCTATGGTAGCAATGGAATCTTTAAATTAGAACAGTTGTTCTTCAGGTTTAGGCACTTGTTCTACATGAACAGAGTACAGTAAGACGCAAGAATATAATACTTAAAATAGAAAATGAGCTCATAGACCTTACCACATTCTTGGTTCGGGACCAGTACAGAACAAGGCGTTCCCAGTCATCGTCTAGTAAATGTGTCTCGGGAAAACGTAAGGGAATTTGATGAGTTTCTTTGCCGGTGAAGTACGTTTTCTTCAGGTAATTCCGATACTGCCACCAAGCATACTTAAAGATAGCAGAGGTATTAGCACAGGTTACCTCATCCTGGGTTTCCAAATCGGTCCTTCTCTACAGAGAAAAATGGGAAAATTTGCTGTATTATAACCATCATGGAGGTAGGATGTATGGGACTAAGCAAAGTAATTGCCATGAATAACATTACTTACACATAACTCCTGGACAAACACTTGTAACTAGCATTTTCCTTCATCTTCAGTATAATATTTCCAAGATGGGAAGATATGCACATACGATTTAACAACATCAAATGCGATAGATGCTAAACTACGACTAGCTGGTTGTGCTTCCTCCACGGGAATAGGCGTACTAACTGGTGGAGTTGGGGTTTGCCGTCATAGTACTGGCCCTTTGGGCACTGGAGCTGCCTTACTAACTGCTCTTGTTTGGGAGCTCTACGGTGGAGATGGTGCTGTGTCAACAGGAACTTGGTTACTATCGGCTGGGGTTGGGGTTAGATTGGGTGAAGCTGGTTCTCTGTCCATCGTAGTAGGGGTACAATCTGCGAGAGTTTGGGTTATGTGTGGTAGGGCTGGTTCTTGTGCATGTACAACCGGGGTGCTATCTCCACCAAGAGGTAGCACTGTTTTATTTGAAGACCGTGTTTTTAGTCCTCTAGATACTGGCATCACCCGCTCCAATTCAAATGGATGATAAATAGGAAACATAGTTGAATGTACAGACATTGTATGAGAGACAGATGCAATAGATAGTGTGGAGAAAAGAGGGCATGAAATAGTTGACATGTATATTGTTTAACTAAAACAGATAACATGACATAATTTCACATATATGATGTCTATCTAAACTGGATAGCATAGCATAACATAATTCAAAGATATGATGAATAACTAAACAGGATCGCATGACATAATTCACCTACGTGTTATCTAAGTAATCAGGATCGCATCATTTAATTCACATATGTGATTTATATTCTAAACAGAGGGCATTCGATATGATGTCTGAACTAAGAACATGGTGTTGAAGATTGTGTATATGATGTCTAAACTATGCAATGCAAGACAGCGTATGCATGATATGAGCAGTATAACCGTGCCAAGTTAGAGCATACACCTCAGTGGGGGAATAGGACTGGTCATCTGTCTCTGAATCCATCTCTAAGGAGCTATCAGGACCCAACAAGAGATCTGCTTCGACAGGTAGCACTGTCTGCTCTGAAGGCCTTGTTTTCACTCCAAATTTTTTCATTTCCCACCCAAATGGCTGATTCACAGGAAGAGTAGTTTAATGTACAAACATTGTCGACAAATGGAAATGTAATGAAGAAAAGGATGGGCAAGATATCATTCAAATATATGATGTCTGGTTAAACAGGATGGCATTGCACATTTCACATATATTATGGCTGGCTAAAAGACATGAGACTGCATAATTCCCATATATGATATAGAAACTAAACAGGTGGCATTACAGAACATGTCTAAACTAAGCAGATGACATATATGATGTCAAAAGCAGGCACTGCAAGGCAACATATGCATGATATGACTAACATCATCATGCCAAGGTAGAGCGAACACCTTGGGGGGTAAATAGGAGTGGTCAGCGGCGTACGAATCCGCCTCAGAACAGATATCTTCCTCTGGATTGCAATCTGGAGAGGGGTGGGAGGGTTTGCCATTGAACCCACCATGGAGCGATGTCTGCATGACATTGTATTTCCGCGCAAAACTCTTCTCTTTTTCTACATGTTCAGCATGACTGTGTACAATATCTGGCATGCATACGAAAAAATATGGTGAGATTATGTAAGAAGAGCATGCAGAAATTTAGAGTGATGGTAACTACCAGTGGATCGATGTTTTTTCGTTGAACCAAAATAGCCCTAATGGATCGACGTGAATGTATAGTAATAAGTGATGCAACAAGTGTACAACCTCTTTGCCGTAGCCGTGTCGACCTCAGCATCATTGGGTTGGTCGCTGAAGTAGTTGAGGCAGAGGTGGCTGTCGGAGGTGTGGAGGAAGATCTGAGGAATCTATAGACAGTGTCCAGGGCACTGCTCTGTTGTGATGGATCGTTCTGTCGTTGGAGCAGCTCTGGTGAGCCGTAAGACGTCAAGGCTGAAGCAGCACAAGACAGACATCGTCAATCTCAAGTGGGATTCTAATAGCATCTCCAATAGATGATGTAAAATGGATGTAAAATTAACATCACCAAAAACCACCTGACTACAACAGATGAGGTAAAAACTGTTGAATCTAAACTTAACTGTCGAAACTGAAATTTACTGTGGAATCTGAATGCTACTGTCGAAACTGAACGCAATGGTAGCAGAGAGGCACTTGACATGTAGTTTAGGGAGGGCATGCAGTTCATCTTCAAACTGCACCCCCCTAAGCCGCCAGCCACCACCGGCCGAACCACCGGCCCCAGTGCCGCCACCGCCGCCCCGGCCAGCCCTCTAGGCCCCCCGCCCCCCACCCTGAACCCTAAGATAGATAGTGGGGTACCTCTCCGGCGAGCCCCCGTCCCCGCTGCGGGTGGTTCTTCCTTAACTTCGGCGAGCCCCCCCCCCCCAACCCCTAAAAATTGACTAACCCAAAAGTCGATTCAGTCGACTGAAGTGTGGCTTAATCGGAGCAGAGTAGTAGCACGAGCAAGGGGGAGAGCAGCAGCAGCAGCTGGGCGAGCGAGCGATCGAGCGAGAGCCGGAGCAGCAGCAGCAGATCCGGCTGGTATGGACGCCGCCGCCGAAGGGGCCTCACACTGGGGGAGAGCCGCCGTGGAGATGTCGCCCGCGGTGCCGGCTTCAAGGTAGCTGTTCCATGGGGTGCGGGATGGAGCACCGTCGGCGCCGGGAGGTCGAGTTAAGGAGAAGGTGCGATGCGATGAGTGTACAACCTCTTTGGTGGCGCCGAGTAGGCCTCGACTTCGTCCGAGGAGTCGGTGAGGATGATGTGGTTCCCGTGGAGCAGGTTAAGGCGACGCTGTGGGGATGGAGCAGCCGCGATAGATGAGGCGATCGTCGGAGCAGCTCCTTGGAGGTGGAGGACGGGGCGGCTGAACCGGCAGGACGGCGAGATGGACGATAGATCCTCATCCGGGGAGGTGGACGAGGTACGTCGAGCTGTTGCGGTGGACGACGTTGTCGGGGAAGAGGCTCCGGCTGGGCAGCGGTGACGTGGCGGACGGAGGAGGGTGGGGTTTCGCGGCTGGAGCGGAGAGGTTATGGCGGCCTGGGATTTCAAATGGCGAAAAGGGGGCGATGGGAGGGGGTGAAGCATGACTTAGGAACGCGCTTGTCCAAAATGTAGGGTGTGTTACAAAAGTACCCCCCACCGATTTGAACTAGCGGCCCTTTCGGCTCAGGGTTAGAAGGGGGATTTCGCGTGTCGGGATTTGGCAGCTGGAGGGAGTTTTCGCGCGCGTTGTAATTTTGGGATAGCAAGGCGCGGGTTGTGAAGGCGCCAGTTTTGGGAGCACGATATCTGAATTTTCGGGATATAACAAGACGCGGGTTGAATTTTAGGGGCAAGCCTAATGTGTAGTAATATTGTACTTGTACGTACCAAATCAATTTGCACTTCCCTCAACCAAAAAGAAAACGAAAAAAAATAAAACTATTCACACCACACAAAGAGAGAGTCTTGCCCCATTTTACTATAAAAATGCTATTCAAAGCTACTCCCTCCTTCCATCTATATAGGGCCTAATGCATTTTTCGATGCTAACTTTGACCAAATATTAGAGCAATGATATATGGCATGCAACTTACACAAATCACACCATTAAATTCGTCTATGAAAGGTTCTTTCAATGATATAATTTTCACATTGTGCATGTCATGTACTATTAATCTTGTCAATAGTCAAAGGCGGTCTTAAAAATCTCATTACGCCCTATATAGATGGAAGGAGGGAGTATGAATCCATGTTATGTCCGATTAAATTTTTCGCTTGCTGTATAATGCATGTAACCTACTCATACCAACATTTTAGTGCATTCCAAATGTCTATACTACCGCTGCAATTCGAACTAAATTTGAATTCGTTTCTCTATTTCAATAAGAATCTACAATCATGATTGTTGCCAACTTCAACCATCATAGTTTCCTTGCTATCCGCCAGATATAAATCAGACGGCCTATAATGCAGGATGGCAGGCACACCATCATCAACAACTCCGTTTTTTTTATAAGAGTAGAGATAAAATATATTAAATGTAGTATACCATGTTCATAACCACACCATGTGTATCACCCTTATATATATTCACACATCCGTCGGTTTGAAACACTATGATAAATTATTCAAATATATGAATCCGCTTTTTATAATCAAGTATATATGATCTCTATTCGTCTTTTACACCCACACAACCCTCTTATCTTTGTAGCTAGTGCTAACTTTCTCTTGTGCATGCACACGCCCGCATCCCTCTCACCCTCCCTCAGCATTCTCTAGCTCCATCGTGCAAATTCATATTTTCACTTTAGGTCGTTCACCCACGGTGTGTGTAGGCCCCCTAGCTCCTTCTTTACGGCACACATCGATCGATATGCCTCTCTAGCCAGGTGTGCCTACCACAAACACAAGCTTCCCCTCTTCTCTTGTCACCGTCCATGCCTCACTCCCACCACTCTTTTCATCGTTCTTGTACTCGCACACTCCTCCCCCTCGATATAGTATGCCTCTCGTACCACCTCCTACATGCATCCCTCTCTCTCTATCCTTCTCCTCGTGCCTCATTTGCTTCTAACACACACATGCATGTATACCGATCGATCTCCCAACATATACCTCATCGATCGACGTACCTCACAAGTTATGTATCTCCTTTATCTTACAAAGGGTGATTGATCTTCCTATGTAGTTATGTTTGCTTACCACAGCCACATCGTCCCCCCTCATCATTCGTGCATGCCTCCTGACCCGTCTCTCACACGCACGTGCACAGACAAGAAGCAGCCATCTCCTCTCTTATTGATATTGCGGGCGTGCCCTCCGTTTGTCTAGCAAACCTATCCCACCATTTGTTAGAAGCAACTCCACTACCACCCCCTCCAACACTCTAGCTTTGTCTCTCTCCCAACCTTATTCATCTCCTGCACATATGCATGGATGCCGATCGATCTCCCTTAATACATGAGGCAGATCGATCTCCTTAATACATGAGGTAGGCCTCTCTCCTCCTCCACACATATACCAGCCATTGTACCTCTATAGTTAATTGGGCCTCCCTCTTCCCCCACCACACACCGATAGTCGAGCGCTGCAGGTAGGTATCCATGCCACAGAGACAAACTGCACATGTCCCATCTCACGTTCCAGTAGGCCAGCCACTCTATATCTTTGACGTGGGCACACACAAATTCGATCGCACTCTTTATCGATCGCGCGCGCACACACACACATCATCCCTCTCTTCGATTCTATGGACACCTCAAGCCGATGATACCTCCACTCTCTTCTCGTGGATCGCCCCCTCTATATATATGTTATATCTAGGACTCTATTTCACACACATTGCATATGTTACATTTTTTGATTGACCCCCCCCCCACAAAAAAAACTCTCAAGAACCCACACACTATATCTCTCTAGGTTTGTATCTCTCTCACACAACCCCACGTAGGTGGTGTACGTATACAAGAAGAGAATAGGTGCACCGTGCACGTACTCACGCTTCGTGCCCAGCCACACCCGCGCGGGTACACGATGGAGCTCATTTCTCCGCAGAAGCTGAATTGTTTTTGAAACATCAAGTGGCTAGAGACTCAAAAACTTATTTGCCCATTAGTGACTTGTCAGGGCGGTGGATTTTAGTTTGTACGATAATGTTGCATCCACCTAAAGTAACGAAAGTTCTTACGTAAACTTTCTAGTAATTCCCTCTTCGTAGGTGCAGCATTACTCCTAACATTTGTAATATTAGTTTGAAACTTGTAATATTGCCGTGTCCTATTCCTGCGTTTTCAAAATCCTGCGAATCAAATAGGTCCTGAGTTGGTGATGATGTTGTGCCTCCCATCTTTCACCAATAGCCGTCGGATCTAGATCTGACGCATACAAACCAAGCTTCTCCATTTTTGCAAAAAGATGCCCACACTTGTTCCCTATTTACAAACAACTCCTTGTCTCTCACAATCATCCTCATCTCCTCCCCACCACATCTAGGAGTAGAAGGCCATGGAAAAATCTGACGCGATGGCCGCTGCCGGAGCCGTCCACCCCCAATCTTGGTGTTCCGTGCAATGCACGGGCATCTACGCACGGGAAATTATGTCGAACACGGCTAGTTGTAAGCAGGCTAGCTCTACAGCCATGATGATAGTGACTGCAGACGGTGAGGCTAACTATGGTATGCCGAACACGGCGCCTATACTCAGGTGTCATCTCCGGTGCAGGGTCTTGTCACTTCACTCTGAGGAGCAGCACATAATAATTTGACCAACGGATAGTACAGTGCTAGTACTCCTACTACTACTCCTACATTGGTAGTACTACTACTAGTACTAGTAGCACCACCGTCTGGATTTAGGAGTACTACCACGTCCATCTGGATTTTAGTATTTGACTAGCAATATCTAGTAATGCATGTCACCAAAAATGTACTACTCCCTCTGTAAATAAATACATGGTGTTTTATTCCTATCGGCGAGAGAACTTAATGTTTTTTTGCTACTCCTAACTAGAGTACTAATAGGATTACATGCAATGAACTAAACACTGCATGTCATGTTTGGTAGTCTCAAGTCATTGAAAGCATGCACGACCCACATCTCTCATTGGTTGATATGTCACGAAATAAGAGACAAGAAGGGAGTTAATGCACCGTGCCTAAGTATTTTGGGATTATTTCGTTTTCGTAAGGTGACTTACACAACATTTTTGTTTACATGCATTAACATTTTATTAGTTAAATCAAAGGTCAAAACTTGGCGCAAAATGCAAAGGGGACCAATAAACCAGTAAACATCAAACTTCTCTCATTTGGCCCCAATTAGAGGTCCGGTGAGATGACTATACTGCACCGGCACGGAGGGGGACGCAGCTTCATTGACTTACGGCAACTGCCTTTGGGTGAATGACACATGGCCCCAGGGGGTGGCTGGCCCACCTATCATACAGCCAAAGGCAAGTGCAGTAGAGGGCCGAGGAGTAGTACGAAATCCTATGCACCTACACACGCTAACCAAGGGCTGAGTGATCACTCGAATCGCAAGATCAGTTGACTAGAAGCTATGCTAGACCCATGGAGGCGATGAGC
The DNA here is from genome assembly GCF_003073215.2 of Triticum urartu. Taxonomy (NCBI): domain Eukaryota; kingdom Viridiplantae; phylum Streptophyta; class Magnoliopsida; order Poales; family Poaceae; genus Triticum; species Triticum urartu. The sequence continues at coordinate 90,987,799 of NC_053026.1, forward strand.
ACGAGCATCATCCGGCTGTGTCAGATGGTCCACAACGCCGGCCTGCGGCCCGGCACCGAGGAATGTCTCCAGGTAGTATTGCTTGAGGCCGCCAGGGCGAGGGGCCGCTTGGACGACAGCTTCATCTCCTTGTTCGACGAGGTCCTCGTCGGTTTCCTCGACAAGTTCACCATCGTCAAGAAGCTTGCGGACGACTTTGACGTAAGCCTCCAGCCGACGCGCCCAGGCTCTGCGATGCCCGCCACCCTCAACGACCACTATGGTAACAACCTCTTCGACGCACTGGTGGCCCTGCGACTACCCGCCGTCGCGCCGGAGAATGTCCACCTCGAGGTTGCGCTCGCCGCGCAGCGCCTGGCGCAGCAAGACACCATCGACATAATCACCCACGTCTACGTGCAAATCATCCACAAGGACTACTACATGCAAGAGGAGGACGATAGGACGCTGGCCTTCTTGGAGCGCAGGGTAACCTTGGACGGCACTGTTCAGAAGCACGTTGAGCTCGCCGCCAACGCCGCTGCTCCTCACACGTCGGTTGGTGACCCGGCGCACTAGGGCGTGAGGATGTCGTTGAACGTTGATGGATCTGTATGTATTTTTTATCTTTCCGTCAAATCCATGTAGTAGTATATGATACTACAGTAATTATCTTACCTTTCGCATCAACTTCATAATTTTCGTACGTACTCCATGCATGAACGGCGCCAGAACCAAACTTCTCATTACTCTAGGCAAAATCGTTATTTTCTATCTATCGGTCGCGCCATGGAGCAGAACCAAATTTTACAAGTTACGAGTTCAAAAGGAAAAGCCTGCCGTGTTCGCGCCGCACCCCCACATGGTTGGTCCGGCACGCCGCTCAAGCGGGAATGCGTGCGGTGTTGCATTTTCACTTACAAGTCGGACCACAGTTGAGCAAACCGACTATCAGCAAACCCCCACCCCTCCCACCGTGTGATGGCTGAGAAAACAGGAGGGAGAAGAGATGGCTATAGCACGGACTCCAAGAAAATTAGTGTCGGATGGGACTCGTGTGGGTGGCGTGTGCCGTACTGCTAGACGTGAATGCTATTGAGTTATGGCCCATGACACCCCACTATATCGAGCCTATATCGAGGTACGTAGAACAAATTTCCTGCAGTCCGTGCTCAGCCCTCCTCTATCTCTCTTCTCAGCCAGCCAGCGGACGCGCGGAGCCCATCGTCTGTTTGCTCACATGTGGCCCCACATGTCAGGGAAAACGCAAGAGGACCCACTGAACCTGCACATCTTTCACCTCGACGTGCTGGTGATGAAAAACAAATCCAATAAAGATCTTCGGTGGCCGCTTTTGGAGTTACTCAAGAGTAGTAAGATTCTATTTACAGTTTAACCCAAGATGCACATCTCGTGGCTTCAACTACCACTCTATATTCTTTCATGACACGACCTGGATGCTGGATGCCCCACGTGTCGGCAAAAGGAGGAAGAACCCGACCAAATCTTCGGTTCTGCTCTAGGATGAGATTAGTGCACTTGTTGATACTCCTACTAGAATAGAGGCTAGACATGAGACTAGATGCGAGGAAGCAACGTCTACTTCTTTACACTCGAAGAAGAAAGAAGCACGCAAGATCGAGCCTCCGGAGATCAACAATGAATGCATCGAGAAAGAACTAATCCAACTTACAGGAGTAGTAAAATGTATTCTTGTGGTTCTTGTTTTCTTTGATCTTGCTTTTCTAGTCAAAATTATCGTTGGAGTTCGTGCAAAACGGAGGTCCGTTTGGGGTCGTGCGTTGGAGTTGGCCTTACAAGTGGGACCGCAGTTAAGGAAACCGACTGTCGGCAAACCCCCACCTCGCCCGCCGCGCGATGGCTGAAGTTAGAGAAACGATGAGGTTGAAGAGATTGCTCTAGCACGGACTCCAAGAAATAATATGGTGTCAAATGGATGTCGTGGTGGTGGCGTGTGCCGTACTCCTGGACGTGAATGCTTGTTCTGGCCCATGCCACCCTACTACTCCTACTACTTACTCCTACTAGTATATAGTATACTAGTATCGAGGATTCGAGGTGCTGGTTATGTACAACGAACACATTAACATATGGCTACAGTAAAAACACCCGCCCGACGCGCGAAGCATGTGAAGCTAGTACAAATTTAGAGAAGCGACTTAAAAGCCATTCATAAACTTAGTAAGTTTATCACAGGCATATCATTTTATTACATACAACAGGTCATCAACCCACATCGACAACGAGGATACATTATAAATACTAAAGTTTTCACTACACAACAAATAACAAGCCATGAAATGAACTTCAACTCAACCATTCCGCGGCGTTGGAAACGCTTGCTTTGAACCACAAGTGATTCTCTGGGACGGGCCATCTGTTGTCGATCTGGAGACCAACGCAGAACCGATCATCTAGGCTGAAGCGACCTACTATATCAGTACGAGGGTAGGAAACCACCCAAATGTCCGAGGTATAGACACAGTTGCTTCTCATAAATGTGTCAACAGTAGTTGGATCGCCTTTCACCATCATCGGATAGTTTTTTCCAAGGAAGAGCGAGTTTTCTCCAAGACTATCAATTCTGTGCCAGGGAGAAGGAGTTGGCGCTAGCACACTAGTATCCATCCCGAATACCATGCAACGGGTGTTGTAATAGGTCCGGAGAGTGCGACCATGGGAGACACCTGCTTCCTTAGCAGTAACATCATCAGTGGGCTGTATACACACAAGAAGAGGTGATCCATCGGAATTAGTTGCCAAGCACCACAGAGTATATCGGCTCTGCTCGTCCTCATGCTCGTGATCATCACCATCGTCATCTCCCCCTGGTTATAAAAATTTTCAAGTATAGGTGGTGGGATGTTCACAGGACCTTGGAAACACAAGAAGAAGGTTAATTAGTAAAGGGAAACTAGCTAACCCGCATGCATGTGGATGAAACAATTATAATTACGGTGGAAGACAAACGTACCGAAACTACTAGGATGCCATGCAAAAACAGTGCCACGAGTGGTGGCAGCAAACACAAGGCCCTCGTATTGAATTGCATCACAGTACTCATCCGTGTACAGAAACTGATTTTTGAGCAATATCCATCGAGTCGAACCACGAAGGACGGCAACAAGCTTGTCAAAGATAGCAACAACTTGATAGTTGTTGTAATTCCAAGAGCGGTTGGGAACTCGACAAATTGCTATCTTCCATAGAAGACAGTCACCATGATCGTATTTGAACGTGCGTACATTAACGGTGTGCTCAACCTCTAGGCAGTGTGCCGAGATTTTTGGAAGTGGAACCCGGTGACGAGTGTACACATTCACAAGTTCCCACTCGCAGTTGGACCCAATGTAAACAACCCAATCTCCATTTGCGCCCGCCCAAGCCTTGCCCTCAAGCGATGGCATCTTAACATCATACGTATCATTATCAAGCGGCATCAACTAGCACAGGGCAAGGCCTCTGTCGTGCCGGCGCCAGTCATCAGGGTCACGGCGAAGAACATAGGGGAGATCAAACCGCTCCTTGACTCTTGGGTTCTTTGTAATGATGTTATTAGTTGAGTCGAGAATGGGCTTGAACGAACCTGCCATGCTAGCCGAGGTGATGACGTTGCACCGATCAATGAGTTCCTCCACCATGTCATCTTTTAGATTGGGGCAAGAATAACGGGGTCATTTCCAGCCTGTTCCCTCCATGGAGAAGACGATCGAACAATGGCAAAAGAAAGGGTGAAGGGCTGAAGGAAAATGGAGGAGGGAGAGGAAGAGCGTGCGACAGCAGTTCCAAATCGAGAGGGAAAGGCGAAGAGTCGGTGGACGGTTGCGAGTTTGCCACGGTTCACGAAGAGGCGCCCCGGCCTACACGTCCGTTCGGAAATACTCCTACTACTCGCCGTCGTCTCACTGATATGTTGGAACGGGACCACATGTCAACGAAACATGGTGTGTAATTTCTCTTGCAAAATGCGATCTGGCCACGTTGGCCCGAGGTGCCGCATTAGTTATCGACCTTTATTTTTTTAATGGTGTGCCGATCAGTTTTGAAGCACGACTAACTGGTATTGTACGTAGAGAGGATGACAGCAGGGACCCGCCAAGGTCATGGCAGTACGTAAGCAAGTGCCTCCTTATTTCAAGCCAATAAAAAAATGGCTCCTCCTAGTGGATTACTGACATCTGGGTCCCATGCCATTGTCAACGTAGTCAATAAATGAGAGAATTGCACAACGAGCAGCTGACACCAGGGACCCAGCAGCTCGCCCAGTTATTTTTGTTTTGGGTTAATTTGATAAATGCCACTCCAAATCTGGTGTATCCGAGAAATGCCACTGCAATTTCCAAAGTTTGAAAAATGCCATTTCATGCCATTTCTAGTGGCATTTTTCGAAGTCTGGAGTGGCGTTTTTCAAAGTTTGCAAACTGCAGTGGCGTTTTTCAAAGTTTGCAAAAATTGCAGTGGCATTTTTCAAAGTTTGGAAATTGCAGTGGCATTTTTATGAATCGCCATAATTGGAGTGGCATTTATCTAATTTGTTTTTGAGATGGAAGCAGGGTGTCAACTGGGCTGTGCGGGACATTCTGGCTTGTCTAGACAGCCTTTTCTTTTATGTTTACCACAAACCATCCCAGTAGTTTTTTTTCTTTCTGAAAATGGCTAGCCCAGTTATTTTGTGATTTGTCAAGTAAGTCGCTTTATCAGGCTTGCTGGGCTGCAAATCTTTCAAGAGGAGGAGAGCTTCATTCGGCCGGCCGAGAAAATGGCCTATCAGTAATGAGAAATGGGTTGTACATTTTTAAAACACATCAAACCGGCAATTATTTTCAAATATCTTTTTTTTCATTTCGAGATTTTAAATTGCATTGATTTTTATGTGTGGACAATTTATTGGATTTTATATTGATATACATTTATTTTTAAAATCAGTCTGAATGTGACTTGAAATTTCGAGATTAAAAATAGTTCAGACCGCACCGACATATGCAAAATTTCGTATAATTTTTTAACCGTGGCCACAATATGGGTTGTAATGCTAACATAAAGAATATGGGCTCCAAAAAAACCCGTAAGAATTAGCAAATGGGCTGTAAATTATTTGAAATAATGGCAGATGGGCTGTATGTTGTTTTCCACATATTTGAGGCTTTCCACAGATGGCCTGTATACTGTTGGATGTCCATCCAACGGCCGTCGTGCTTCTTTAATCTCTGCTCTTCCTGCTCCAGCCGCTCAAACAAGCGCCGGCGGGACTGCCTGCTCCCTCCTCCCCGCGGCCGGTTGTGCTGCCGCGCAGGCCTCACCGCCCCACCGTACTCCCATCGCTAACCTAGCCATCCCTCTACTCACCCACACCTGTTGTTACTCTCCGGCAACGGCAGACGAACCAGTAAACCCTTGTACAGCCGTACTCCCCTCCGCGTGGGAAACAAAAACAACGACCGAGTCTTCCCTGCCTCCGTGTCGTTCCCTTCCTAGGCCTCGTCGTCGTCCACCGCCCTGGTGCTCTCGGCATGGCGTGGTCAGCGTGGTCAACGACCGACATGCATCTGAAGTGGACTGTACGTGGAGAGGCTGACAGCTGGGTCCATGGCCGCACGCAAGGAAATGCCTCCTTATTACGCGCAAAATAATGATTTCCTCCACCTGACATCTGGGACCCACCGAAACGGCCTCTGTATTTCGTGAAAAAAACGTTACAACCGCTGACAGCTCGGACCCACCAGCTATATCTTCGCACGCAAGGAAGTGCCTCCTTATTACGCACAAAAAAAATGAATACTCCCCCTGCTAGCTGGAACCCAGTATAGTGGGCCTACTAAGTTGACGGGGACGAAGGGCTTTGTCAACTTAGTCAATATGCACGATTCTAGCTCGACTGACCGTGCGATGTCCATTCAACGGTCGTAGTGCTTCTTCAACCTCTGGTCTTCTTGCTCCAGCCGCCCAAAGCAGCGCCGGTTGTGCCGCCTGCTCCTGCCTCCCGTGGCCGGCTGTGCTGCCGCGGAGGCCTCACTGCCCCCATACTACTCCCACCGCTGGCCAGGCCATCCCTCCACTCCACACACCCACACCCCCTGTTATTCTGCGGCAACGGCAGCGCAGCCGAACCAGTGAACCCTCGTACTCCTCTCCGCGTGGGCACCCATTGTCGCGTCTTCCCCGGCTCCGCGTCGTCCCCTTCCTAGGCCTCGTCGTCGTCCACCGCCCTGGTGCTCTCGGCGCGGCGTGGTCAACGTGGTCAAGGAACGGCTTCCATCAGACGTGGACTGTATGTGGAGAGGCTGACAGCTGGGTCCATGGCCGCAGCAAGGAAGTGCCTCCTTATTACGTGCAAAATAATTATTCCTCCACCTGACAGCGGGGACCCACCGGACGGGCCACCAGTATTTTGTGAAAAAAATCGTTTCCCCCTGACTACTGGGACCCACCGGGTGGGCCACCGTATTTCGCGAAAAAAAGCCCCCCCCCCCCCCGCTGTCAGCTCGGACCCACCAGAAGTGCCTCCTTATTACGCACAAAAAATGAATACTCCCCCGGCTAGCTGGGACCCACCTTGCTGGGAGGCTGACTTGTGGGCCTACTAAGTTGACGGGGACGAAGGGCTTTGTCAACTTAGTCAATATGAACAATTCTAGCTCCAGTGATCGTACGATGTCCATCCAACGGCCGTAGTGCTTCTTCAACCTCTGGTCTTCTTGCTCCAGCCGCCCAAAGAAGCGCCGGTCGTGCTGCATGCTCCTTCCTCCCGTGGCCGGTTGTGCTGCCGCAGAGGCCTCACCGCCCCCTACTATTCCCACCGCTGGCCAGGCCCTGCGGCGACGGCAGCCTCACACCGCAGCCGAACCAGTGAACCCTCGTAGTCCTCTCCGCGCGGGCTTCCACTGCCGCGTCGTCCCCTTCCTAGGCCTCGCCGTCGTCCACCGCCGTGGTGCTCTCCGTGCGGCGTGGTCAAGGAACGACTACCATTGGAAGAGTACTGTACGTGGAGAGGCTGACAGCTGGGTCCACGGCCACAGCCCAGTTTATTTGTGATTTTCCAAGTAAGTCGCTTTGTCAGGCCTGTTGGGCTGCAAATCTTTCAAGATGAGGAGAGCTTTCATTCAGCTGGCCGAGAAAATGGCCCATCAGTAATGAGAAATGGGTTGTACATTTTTAAAACACATCAAACCGGCAATTAGTTTCAAATGTCTTTTTTCATTTCAAGATTTTAAATTACATTAATTTTTGTGCGTGGAGAATTTGTTGGATTTTATATTGATATACATTTATTTTTAAAATCAGTTTGAATGTGAGTCGAAATTTCGGGATTAAAAACAGTTCGAACCGCACCGAAATATGCAAAATTTCGTATAATTTTTTAACCGTTGCCACAATATGGGCTATAATGCTAACAAAAACAATATGGGCTCCAAAAAAACTTTAAGAATTAGCAAATGGGCTGTAAATTATTAGAAATAATGGCAGATGGGTTGTATGTTGTTTTCCACAGATCTGAGGCTTTCCTAAAAAAAGGTTGACACACAAGCACTGACTGTTGGATGTCCATCAACAGCCATCGTGCTTCTTCAATCTCTGCTCTTCCTGCTCCAGCCGCTCAAACAAGCGCCGGCGGGACTGCCTGCTCCCTCCTCCTCGCGGCCGGCTGTGCTGCCGCGCAGGCCTCACTGCCCGACCATACTCCCATCACTGGCCTAGCCATCCCTCTACTCACCCACACCTACTGTTATTCTCCGGCGACGGCAGACGAACCAGTAAACCCTCGTACAATCATACTCCCCTCCGCGTGGGAAACAACTGCCGAGACCTCCCTACCTCCGTGTCGTCCCCTTCCTAGGCCTTGCCGTCGTCCACTGCCCTGGTGCTCTCAGCGCGGCATGATCAACGTGGTCAAGGAACGACTTCCATCGGACATGGACTTTACATGGAGAGGCTGACAGCTGGGTCCACGGCCGCAGCAAGGAAGTGCCTCCTTATTATGCGGAAAATAATGATTCCTCCACCTGACAGCTAGGACCCACCAGACGGGCCACTGTATTTCGTGAAAAAAAACGTTTCCCCCTGACTGCTGGGACCCACCAGCTACATCTTCGCACGCAAGGAAGTGTGGGCAAAAAAATGATTCGCCCCCTGACTGCTGGGACCCACCAGCTACATCTTCGCAGGCAAGGAAGTGCCTGACAGTCAGGACCCACCTGGTCGAAGCGTACGTAGCGTTGTCATTCTGATCGCGAACGTGTACGTACATACTGGTCGATGTAGAGGCGCGCACGTGTCGTAGTAGAGGCACACGTGTCGTAGTAGAGGCGCGCACGTAGCATGTACACGTACGTACAGCGGCCAAGGTGCAAGAAAGAAAATACGGCCACGTATGTGTACATACGGGTGGGATCTCGAACGCCTACTCGCGCATATGTACTACCAGGGCTCGTGTACATGGCTGGGTCGGAACGGAGAAACAGCGTCGTCGTCGTGTTCATGAGGAGGCAACGGAATGCGTCGTGTTCATGGGGAGGCAACGAAATGTGTCGTGTTCATCGGGAGGGCTTGGACGGAACAGGCAATGGAAACGAGGCCTAGCGTACCGTAGAACGAAGGAAACGGCCTTGTGTTCGACCGGCCACGTTCGAAATGGGATCCTATTCATCGGGAGGGGTCTGGCGTACCGCAAAACGGAGGAAACGGACCTCCTACAGTCGAAACGGGGGTCCTGTTGATCGGGAGGGGTGTGGCGTACCGCAAAACGGACGAAATGGACTTGTGTTGGAGCGCTACGGTCGAAACGGGGGTCCTGTTCATCGAGAGGGGTGTGGCGTACCGCAAAACGGGACTCTACGGGATATTGTTCATCTCCACCGTCGACCCCCTCTAGCCTCCACGAGCTACTGTTCATCCACCGTCGACCTCCTCCAGCCTCCACCTGCGACTGTTCATCCACGGGCTCCTGTTCATCCAGCCTCCACCACGCGCTACTCCACCGGCTACTGTTCAACCAGCCCTCTCCACGGGCTCCTGTTCAACCACCCCTCCACGGGCTACTGTTCATCCTGCCCTCCACCGTCTACTGTTCATCTTGCCCTCCACGGGGTGGTCTTATTCATCCAGCCCTTCACGGGGTCCTGTTCATCCAGCCCCAACCGGCTCGATCGATCGGGGTCCTGTTCATCCAGAGGCAACACCACGGGATCCTGTTCATCCACCCCCACAGGGAACTGTTCATCCAACCCCCCCCCCCCCCGCAATGCTCACTGTTCATCCAGAGGCAGCATCGATCGGCTTCAGTTAGCAGTAGTAGCGAAGGAATCGCTCGATCGGGTTCAGTTAACAGCCATCGATCGATCGCTCGGGTTCAGTAACGCGTAGCCTGCAGTGCAATCGCTCGGGTTCAGTTAGAGCCCAACGCCTCGCTCGGGTTCAGTTAGAGCCAACGCCTCGCACACACGCGTGTACGTGTACGAGAGAAACGCGCATCGCTCGGCCCCCGACCTCCCACCGTAACCGGGAACTCCCCAAAATTTTCCTCGCCCTCGCTTCTACCACGATTTTTTCTGTCATGGACGGCCCAAAGAATGTCATGAAGGTGCGTCTCCGGCCAGCCCAGGACAAAAAGCCCATTTTTTCATGATTTTTTGTCATAGAAGTAGGAGCCCACCACATCTACGATGATACCGGGTTTTTTCACAATTATCGTCATAGAAGTGTCATATGTATGACAGAAAAAAATTCGTTCGGCCCAAAATGTCACGGATGTGTCTTTTTTTTGTAGTGTATGCTGACTCGGGGACGCTTCGTATGTCATGTGCACTGCCTTGTACATGATGGTGTTGTACGATCGAGCCCGTGTGGGCCCCACCATGAAAACTTCGGACGAAATCTCTATCATATGTTTGTTCCGGCTTATTTTGCAAGCCAATCCTTGTTTTTGTTTTGAGTTGTGGTATTCGAGTTGCTTCAATGTCAAGTGTTGATTCCAAACCTTCCCTAAGCGGTGTTCTCATGTTTCTATGTGAATACTAATCCTTCATGATAATCGAGATTGTCATGTCAATCCTTTTCAACCGGCATGTTTCTCTTCAAGTGGATCTGATCATTTCTACATTCGTGAGATCAATTCTCAGTTCTTTGCAATGGTGTTTGCTTCATCCGTTCCCAAGTTGCTTTTGTTTTTCCCCCCCCCCCCCCCCTTTTCTTCAAGGACTCGGATTTCTTAATCAAGTATCCATTTTATTCATGTGAATTCTCTTCATTCTTTTCAATCAATGTTCTTACCCGGTGGTTCTCTTGAAGATGCTCTACTAGTTCATCATTCTTCATTCTTTTCTTCTCCGGTGGATTTAATTCAAGCTTTGTCGATCATATCCTTTCCTCGATTCAAATGCTTTCTCATGCCGGTGCGCCTCTTAATTATCCACCTCTTGTTATTCTTGTTTATCTGGAGCGCCGAAGATATCTCATAAGATTCAAGTTTCCATTCTCAATGCGTTCAAGCTTTTGCGAGGATGTTACCTCATTCAAGCCATTTATTTCAACCGGCGCAATCTCTCTTTTAAATTGTTCGACGGTGCATCTTTTGAGTGGGACCTAACCCACAGGTCTTTTCCCAGGATCTTACCTGACTCTTTTAATCTTTCCGGAGTGATTCTCAAATCCTTTTCAAAGTTTGACGCAAGAATGATTTATCATCAGTCAAATGCCTTCTCCAAGATTCGGTCAAATTCTTTTCATCGTTGGTTCAACCTTTCCAATTTTAATTCCGGAGTGCCTCAACAATTCTCAGTGGTGGTTCTCGTCATCATTCTCTGATTTTGAAGACCGAAGAAGAGTTTTCCTCCATATCTTGCTCCATTCTCTTCAAGATTCATGGTTCTAGCTTGATGCCATCCTCTCATAATTGTTTTCGATGGTGAAAATTCTTTTCACTCATCCGGAGAAATTCATGAGTCTTTTCAGTTTGATTCCCCGGAGCCATCATCTCAGAATTATTCATTTCCAGCTTTCAGCTCACATTCTCCAAATCTTTCCGGTGCATCATTCAAGTATTCTTTAATCAGCTCGTGATCCATTCGCTCACATGTATCTAAATTCCCTCAAGTATCTTCATTCATCTTCTAATTCTTCCCGGTGTTTCCTTATCTTTTCTTCGTTCATTTTCAATTCTTACGGTGGTTCGGTTCGAGATTTCTCTTCCTTCGTTATCATATCAATTCATTCGTTGTTTCCAAACCCCACTGGTGGATCCATCAAGACCTTATTCAAGTCTGCGCTATATCTCTCATCAATCCTTTCTACGAGAATAAGTAGTATGCCAAATCTGCTACTTGTCATCAATTTAAATTGGTGAAGGATACACATAACGTAATTATTATTATTGTTTCATCCAAGCGATTAATTCCTTATTCCGGAGGTTCATCAAAATTCTTTATTTCATTTGTTCATCTTTCTATCCAGAGTTCCAAGTTTTTTCTCGGTTATATCATCGCGAAGCTCCATCTAACCATTGCAAGGCTTCAATCTTGTTCACTTCAAACATTCAATTCTTTTATGTTATCATTTCCTATCCGGAGTTCTTCATGGAGGCTATACATGGTGGTTCGTCAAGGATTCTTTTCATTCTTCAATTGTTCTTCAAGATTTCTCTCAAAGTCATGATCCGCCAAGTTATACCCTCAGATAAACATGGTGTTCGACACATGTCTTATTTTGAGGAGTTCAAGTATTCTTCATATGGCATTCCAAAGTGCAATTCTTTCAATCTTATCTTTTCAGGTGGTGTTATGTCATTCTTGGAAATTTCCCTTCATGCTTCATGATTCACAAGGTGTCCGGAATGACATATTTTAAACCCATCATTTTCAATTCATTCTTGAGATCCTTTTGCAACCCATAAATATCTTCATTGGAGTTATCTTGGGTTATATTTCACCTAAAGCCTTCCTAAGGAATGTTGCTATTGTGGTGCTTATCAATAATCCAAGTTTCCTCCTATTCTCGCGATGAAAGACATTTTCATCTCTCCGTCGCTCTCAAGCAAGCAATTGTTTTTCATTTGTGGCAGGTTTTCACCTCAAGTTCTTGAGATGTTTTCCATAAGCCCTCAACAAGCCTGTTCCTTTCGTTGTTGATTTCCCAACAACTCTGTTCAATCCTTCTTTTTAAGGATGCTCTCTCAAATTCATTTGAGGTAGAACCTGTTGTTTTCTTCTCCGTTCTTTTCATTGCTTTCTTTCATTTCTTTCGGAGGCATTGTGATGATGCTCTCTTCACTCATCATCTCGTATTGTGAAGATCATGTTCTTTGCTTTTGCTTATCCATTCAACCGGAGTGTCGTGTTTTCATTCGAGCTCTCTCATCTTATCAAGTTTTACCTCCATTCTCAACCGGAGTGCTGTCTGAAATCTGTCTTACCCCTTGTGTCATCTTTTAATAGTTCTGGAGGCAGTGTGTTGTTGATTTCATCAAGTATCTTCTCATCTTGACAAGTTCATGTTCAATTCCTTCCATTACATTCGGAGTGCGGCCCAAATTATATCATTCTTATTCCTTCTCTATCTTGTTTTAACCGGAGCGTTGTGTTTATCATTCCTCTTCTAACCGGAGTCTCATCCAAGTGCTTCCATTTTGCCAAGTTCATATTATTGCCTTCCATTTTCCAACCGGAGTGTTGTCGTAATTGATCTTTATAGTTCCTTGTACATCTCGTTTCTACCGGAGTGCTTGCATGTACTTCTTGTCCATTGCAACCCTTTTCTTATGTCTTTCAACCTACAAGGTTCCCTTAATGTTCCTTGTTCCTCTTTTTCTAACGGGGTGTTTTCAACTTCGTTCTTCTCCGTTCTATTCTTTCATTCAATTGTTTAATCTCTCAAGGTTCGTGGTTTCACTCGTTTGTCCAAGAAGCAACTTAGTTTTACCTCTTCTCTTCATCTTCCATTTCTCTCCGATGCCATCCTAGATCTTGGGACGAGATCCTCTCGTAGTGGTGGAGTGTTGTGACACCCCGAGACCGATGCGCCAGGTGTCTTCTAGTTATTCGTTGTTGTTGCCTTGTCATTCCTTTGCGTGTTGCATCTTTGTCATGTCATCATGTGCACTGCATCATCATGTTTTTCAAAACTTGCATCCGTCCGGGTTCCCCCAGTTCCGTCCGTTGTCCGTTCTGAGCCCAGACACACTTGCACGCGTCCGCGGTACCTCCGAAATTTTATTTTATAAGTGGCCGGAAAATGTTCTCGGATTGGGATGAAAATTGGCGTGCGGTCTTATTTTAGTGTAGGAAGACCGCGTGTCAAATTTCATCACGGAGTCTGTTTGATGCCCCAACGAATAACTATACCGGCACCGCTGCCAGTCTAACGTCGGACGCTTTCGGTCTCCGAAAACTGTTGCCGGGCCCTCTCTCTCTCTTCTCTCCTCTCAGCCTCTCCACAGTCCACCTAGGCCCATGCCTACCATTCTTTGCACAGTGCATCGGTCCCTCGCGCGCGTCCGAAAGTTGTCCCGGAACCGACCCGGACAGTCGTCACCGATGGGTCCGGATCATCCCCAAACATCTATAAACCATCTTCGTTTTGTTAATTGGGCTCCCTAGCTATTTATCCGCGACCGTCCGATTAAGATCGGAGGTACCAGTTGCACCTAACAAAATTCACCTGCTATATATTTAGCCTACCTAACCCTAGACCACTAGGTTGTCCCGTCCATTCCATCCATCCCGCTGCCACCTCCTGGTCCCATCGGGATCTCACCCAGCTAATCTCCTCTTTTTCACCAACTAGCCAATCCAGAGCATAGCCCCCTCCCTGCCTCGATCTGGATCGAGAGCCTGAGCCCCTGCAGCCGCCCGAGGCCTCCGCGGCTTGCCCCTCCTACCTCCTCGCCGCTCCGGCCGGACCTCGCCGGACTCCTCGCGCAGCAGTACCACACCAAGCCTCGCATCGCAGCCTCCTTCTCATCGTGCCCATGCACGAGCGGACGAACTCGAGCTCCCTCCTCTCGATCCATGTGCCTTTGCCTTGAGCCACTCAAGAAATCGCCCGTGCCCGAGACCAGGCCACCGTCCCGTGCCCGAAACCCCATGCCCGAGCGGCTCCCTCGTCCGCCAGACCACCTTCCCTGCCCTCCTCTCTCTTCGTCTCTCCCTCTCCATCTCTCTGCTCTCTCATGGTCTCTCTCTCTCTATGCCCTTCACAGGTCGACGCCGTCAGCCTTCTCCGCCCCGGATCCGGTTGCCCTTGTCGTCACGTGCTCGGATCCACCACCTCCAGTCACCTCCTTGCTGGTCCACGCCCCCGGGACCCGTCGATGGATGCTGCCATGCCGTGCGCCGCCTCCTCTGTTTACTGCGCTCATTCGAGCGGGGAGGACGAGCGGTAGCGCATGTGGGCTGCCCCTTCACATTGCCTTAAGGCCCAGCGCCTCCCTTGCAGGCCTCCTCTTTTCCCGAACGGGCTAAGCCCATGGTGAGCGGCAGATCCAGCGCCCCCCTGTGCACTGTTGGGCCAGCAGTTTCGGCCCGCCTATGTTTTTTTTCAGATCTGCGATTTTATCTTTTATCCAGGTGTTTGGCAGTTTTACAGAAAAGCCCCCATACTTCATTCTTTTAATAACTCACAAATGGTGCATCGGATTAAAATGTTTTATACATGAAAAATGCTTAGAATTATGTGTAGATTAATAATATGCTACTTTCATGCATGTTTAAAATGTTTAAAATTGTTGTTTGCTTTAATTTGCTCCTATGCATGCTAAAATCAATGTTGGGGATATCGCTTATCGGGAACTTATCGGTCGACCCATGATAAGGGGTAAATCGGCCAGTTTATCGGCATATCGGCCAGTTTATCGCCATATCGGCTGATTTATCGGCCGATTTATCTTATCGGTCTGACAGCGGTAAGCGATAAATCGGTCGATTTATCGGCAAATCGGAAGATCTTGAATAGTGGCTAAAATGATTTAATTCATAACTAAATAACCGTAGCTCCATTTTTAACAAACTTTATATGTAATTGGGGTAGAAAATTGCCTAGTTTAACTTGGTGACATTGCTTTGCATGTTTAACAACTATAAAATATGGTTTAGGGCAGAACAGTACCAAAACCTAAAATATGCACATGAGGAGTTTCTGGACTTGTTGTTTGTTGTTCCGGCCTCATTTAAACTTGCCTAGTTAGGTAGTTTAATTTTGTTTCACCCCTCTTGCCATGTTAATCAACATTTAATATTGTTGGGTACATAAACAAGATCGAACTAAATAACTTGTTGTGGTGTTTCATCAATATGCAACTCGTTGCATATTGAGCTCCATTTAACTTGTAGTATTGTTTGTGCACTTTGCCATGCCATGCCTCATTAAACCGGACATGCATCATGCCATGCTTATGTGATGTTTGTTTACTATGTTGTGTGCTTCGTCCGTTTGTCTTCTTCATGGACTCGTTCTTCTTCCTTGCGGGATCTCAGGCAAGATGACCATACCCTCGAAATCACTTCTATCTTTGCTTGCTAGTTGCTCGCTCTTTTGCTATGCCGCGATACCTACCACTTGCTATATCATGCCTCCCATTTTGCCATGTCAAGCCTCTAACCCACCTTACCTAGCAAACCGTTGTTTGGCTAAGTTACCGCTTTTGCTCAGCCCCTCTTATAGCATTGCTAGTTGCAGGTGAAGATGAAGTTTGTTCCATGTTGGAACATGGTTATGTTGGGATATCACAATATCTCTTATTTAATTAATGCATCTATATACTTGGTAAAGGGTGGAAGGCTCGGCCTTATGCCTGGTGTTTTGTTCCACTCTTGCCGCCCTAGTTTCCGTCATACCGGTGTTATGTCCCTTGATTTTGCGTTCCTTACACGGTTGGGTGTTATGGGGACCCCTTGACAGTTCTCTTTGAATAAAACTCCTCCAGCAAGGCCCAACCTTGGTTTTACCATTTGCCTCACCACCACCTACCATTCCCTCGGGTCGGCCAACCCGAGGGTCATCTTTATTTTAGCCCCCCCGGGGCCAGTGCTTGTCTAAGTGTTGGTCCGAACCGAGCTGCCTGCGGGGCCACCTCGGGGAAACTTGAGGTTTGGTTTTACTCGTAGCTAGTCTCATCTGGTGTTGCCTTGAGAACGAGATACGTGCGACTCCTATCGGGATTGTCGGCACATCGGGTGGCTTTGCTGGTCTTGTTTTACCATTGTCGAAATATCTTGTAACCGGGATTCCGAGACTGATCGGGTCTTCCCGCTAGAAGGAATATCCTTCATTGACCGTGAGAGCTTGTGATGGGCTAACTTGGGACACCCCTACAGGGTATAAACTTTCGAGAGCCGTGCCCGCGGTTATGGGCAGATGGGAATTTGTTAATGTCCAGTTGTAGATAACTTGACATTTAACTTAATTAAATGCATCAACAGCGTGTGTAGCCGTGATGGTCTCTTTCCGGCGGAGTCCGGGAAGTGAACACGGTTCTTGTGTTATGTTTGACGTAAGTAGTTTCAGGATCACTTCTAGTTCACGGTCGTGCTTTGCTCCTCTTCTCGCTCTCATTTGCGTAAGTTAGCCACCATAAATGCTAGTGCTTGCTGCAGCTCCACCTCACTACCTTTTCCTACCCATAAGCTTAAATAGTCTTGATCTCGCGGGTGTGAGACTGCTGAGCCCCCGTGACTCATAGTTTACTTCCAAAACCAGTTGCAGGTGCCGATGATAACCGTGCAGGTGACGCAACCGAGCTCAAGGAGGAGCTCGATGAAGATCGTGTTCGTTGTGTTGTTTCGTTTCCTTTCGATCAGTAGAGGAGCCCAGTTGGGGTGATCGGGGATCTATTGCATTAGGGGTTGTCTTTATTTTGGTTCCGTAGTCGGACCTTGATTGTATTCTGGATGATGTAATGCCATATTCATATATTGTGTGAAGTGGCGATTGTAAGCCAACTCTTTATCCCTTTCTTATTCAGTGCATGGGATGTGTAAAGATTACCCCTCTTGCGACAATCCTACAATGTGGTTATGCCTCTAAGTCGTGCTCCGACACGTGGGAGATATAGCCGCATCGTGGGTGTTACAACTTGCTATAGTTCCTTATGTTAAACATGAAATTGTTGCTATTTCACCCACGCATGATAGTCCTATTATCTTTTTGAATTCTCCCGACTACACTATATCGAAGAAGTTTGCTCTTATTAAGGATTATATTGATGGGTTGCCTTTTACTACTACACATGATGATTTTGATGAATATAATATGCATGTGCTTGCTGCTCCTACTTGCAATTATTATGAGAGAGGAACTATATCTCCACCTCTCTATGTTTCCAATACGATAAAATTGCAAGAAACTGTTTATACTATGCATTGGCCTTTACTTTGTGTGCATGAATTGTTCTTTTATGACATGCCGATGCATAGGAAGAGAGTTAGACTTCATCATTACATGATATATGTTGCTTTGTGCTCACTACTAAATTACAAATCATTGTTAATTAAAATTGGCTTTGATATACCTTGGGATCCGGGTGGATTCATTACTTGAGCACTATATGCCTAGCTTAATGGCTTTAAAGAAAGCGCTGCCAGGGAGAAAACCCGAAAGTTTTAGAGAATCATTTATTTCTGTTGAGTGCTTTCATATAGTTTAAAAACAACAAAAATAAAGAGGGAAACCCAAAACTTTTTCAAAAAAGGAAAGCGAAAGTGAGAAAGACGAGCATTGTTGAAGTGGGAGCTAGCCTTGAACTTTGTTCATGCTCACGGAAACTTTGTAAATCTTGATTACAGAAACTTTTCAATAAAAATAATTATCCCCTTGTACAATTCCATTGTATTATAAAATAATGTGCCAAGGTTTGCCTTTAGGATGTTTACATTGCATGTTGGTTTGTACGGTGCAGGACAGAAACTTTGGCTGTAGTGCGCGATTTTACATTTTTTACTGGAACGTCAAATGGTTCTGATTATTTTTGCACTGTCTTTATATACAAATTGTTTATTTTTACTAATTTTGGCAGAATTTTTCAAGTATCAGAAGTATGGTGAATGTTCAGATTGTTACAGACTGTTCTGTTTTAGACAGATTCAGTTTTTGATGCATAGTTTGCTTGTTTTGATGAAACTAACGATTTATATCAGTGGATTAAGCCATGGAGAAGTTATATTACAGTAGATACAATGCAAAAACAAAATATGAATTGGTTTGCAACAGTACTTAGAGTAGTGATTTGCTTTATTATACTAACGGATCTTACCGAGTTTTCTGTTGAAGTTTTGTGTGGATGAAGTGTTCGATGATCGAGAAGGTCTCGATATGAGAAGAAGGAAGATAGGAAAGAACTCAAGCTTGGGGATGCCCCGGAAGGCATCCCCTCTTTCTTCAACAAGTATCGGTATGTTTTCAGATTCGTTTCGTTCATGCGATATGTGCAATCTTGGAGCGTCTTTTGCATTTAGTTTTCATTTTTCTTTAATGCACCATGATGGTATGAGATAATCCTTGGTTGATTTATAGAATGCTCATTGCACTTCACTTATATCTTTTGAGTATGGCTTTATAGAATGCTTCATGTGCTTCGCTTATATCGTTTGAAGCTTGGATTGCCTGTTTCTCTTTACATAGAAAACCGCCATTTGTAAAATGCTCTTTTGCTTCACTTATATTTGTTAGAGCATGGCCATATATTTTGTAGAAAGAATTAAACTCTCTTGCTTCACTTATATCTATTTAGAGAGATGACAGGAATTGGTCATTCACATGGTTAGTCATAAAATCCTACATAAAACTTGTAGATCACTGAATATGATATGTTTGATTCCTTGCAACAGTTTTGCGATATAAAGATGGTGATATTAGATTCATGCTAGTGGGTAGTTGTGGATTAGTAGAAATACTTGTGTTGAGGTTTGTGATTCCCGTAGCATGCACGTATGGTGAACCGTTATGTAACGAAGTCGGAGCATGAGGTATTTATTGATTGTCTTCCTTATGAGTGGTGGTCGGGGATGAGCGATGGTCTTTTCCTACCAATCTATCCCCCTAGGGTCATGCGTAGTAGTACTTTGCTTTGAGGGCTAATAAACTTTTGCAATAAGTATGTGAGTTCTTTATGACTAATGTTGAGTCCATGGATTATACGCACTCTCACCCTTCCACCATTGCTAGCCTCTCTAGTACCGCACAACTTTCGCCGGTACCATAAACCATACCTACCTATCATGGCATCTCCATAGCCATTCCAAGATATATTGTCATGCAACTTCCTTCATCATCATATACATGACTTGAGCATTCATTGTCATATTGCTTTGCATGATCGTAAGATAGCTAGCATGATGTTTTCATGGATGTCATTGCTACGCTAGATCATTGCACATCCTGATACACTGCCGGAGGCATTCGTATAGAGTCATATCTTTGTTCTAGATATCGAGTTGTAATATTGAGTTGTAAGTAAATAAAAGTGTGATGATCATCATTATTAGAGCATTGCCCAAAGAAAAAAAAGAGGCCAAAGAAGCCTAAATAAAAGGGGGGGCCAAAGAAGCCCACACAATAAAAAGAAAAGAAAAGGGGGCAATGTTACTATCCTTTTACCACAATTGTGATTCAAAGTAGCACCATGTTCTTCATATAGAGAGTATCTTGAGTTATCACTTTCATATACTAGTGGGAATTTTCATTATAGAACTTGGCTTGTATATTCCAACGACGGGCTTCCTCAAATGCCCTAGGTCTTCATGAGCAAGCAAGTTGGATGCACACCCACTTAGTTTCAGTTTGAGCTTTCATATACTTATAGCTCTTAGTGCATCCGTTGCATGGCAATCCCTACTCACTCACATTGATATCTATTGATGGGCATCTCCATAGCCCGTTGATACGCCTAGTTGATGTGAGACTATCTTCTCCTTTTTGTCTTCTCCACAACCACCATTCCATTCCACCTATAGTGCTATATCCATGGCTCACACTCATGTATTGTGTGAGGGTTGAAAATGTTGAAGCGCGTTAAAAAGTATGAACCAATTGATCGGCTTGTCATCGGGGTTGTGCATGATGTGAATATTCTGTGTGGTGAAGATGGAGCATAGCCAGACTATATGATTTTGTAGGGATAACTTTCTTTGGCCTTGTTATTTTGAAAAGACATGATTGCTTTATTAGTGGGCTTGAAGTATTATTGTTTTTATGTCAAATGATAGACTATTGCTTTGAATCACTCGTGTCTAAATATTCATGCCATGATTAGATTACATGATCAAGATTATGCTAGGTAGCATTCCACATCAAAAATTATCTTTTTATCATTTACCTACTCGAGGATGAGCAGGAATTAAGCTTGGGGATACTGATACATCTCCGTCGTATCTATAATTTTTGATTGTTCCATGCCAATATTCTACAAATTTCATATACTTTTGGCAACTTTTTATACTATTTTTGGGACTAACATATTGATCCAGTGCCCAGTGCCAGTTCCTGTTTGTTGCATGTTTTTTGTTTCGCAGAATATCCATATCAAACGGAGTCCAAACGGGATAAAAACTGACTGAGATTTTTTTGAGAATATATATGATTTTTGGGAAGAAAAATCCACGCGAGACGATGCCCGAGGGGGCCACAAGGCAGGGGGCGCGCCCCTAACCCTCGTGGTCACCCCGTAAGGCGGTTGATACCCTTCTTTCGCCGCAAGAAAGCTAATATCCGGACAGAGATCGTGTTAAAATTTCATCCCAAATCGGAGTTATAGATCTCCGGGAGTATAAGAAACGGTGAAATGGAAGAATCTGAGAACGCAGAAACAGAGAGACAGATCCAATCTCGGAGGGGCTCTCTCCCCTCCCATGCCATGGAGACCATGGACCAGAGGGGAAACCCTTCTCCCATCTAGGGAGGAGGTCAAGGAAGAAGAAGAAGAAGGAGGGGGCTCTCTCCCCCTCGCTTCCGGTGGCGCCGGAGTGCCACCGGGGGCCATCATCATCACTGCAATCTTCACCAACAACTTCACCGCCATCATCACCAACTCTTCCCCTCTCTATGCAGCGGTGTAACCTCTCTCTTACCCGCTGTAATCTATACTTAAACATGGTGCCCGACGCTATATATTATTTCCCAATGATGTATGGCTATCCTATGATATTTGAGTAGATCTATTTTGTCCTATGGGCTATTTGATGATCGTGATTGGTTTGAGTTGCATGTTTTATTATTGGTGCTGTCCTATGGTACTCTTCGTGTCGCACAAGCGTGAGGGATTCTCGTTGTAGGTTGTTGCAATACGTTTATGATTCGCTTATAGTGGGTTGCGTGAGTGACTGAAACACAAACCCGAGTAAGGGGGTTGTTGCGTATGGGATAAAGAGGACTTGATGCTTTAATGCTATGGTTGGGTTTTACCTTAATGATCTTTAGTAGTTGCGGATGCTTGCTAGAGTTTCAATCATAAGTGCATATGATCCAAGTAGACAAAGTATGTTAGCTTATGCCTCTCCCTCATATAAAATTGCAATAATGATTACCGGTCTAGTTATCGATTGTCTAGGGACAAATAACTTTCTCGTAACAACAAGCTCTCTACTAAACCTAACTTAGTTGTGTCTTTATCTAAACAGCCCCTACTTTTTATTTACGTAATATTTATTATCTTGCAAACCTATCCAACAACACCTACAAAGTATTTCTAGTTTCATACTTGTTCTAGGTAAAGCGAACGTCAAGCGTGCGTAGAGTTGTATCGGTGGTCGATAGAACTTGAGAGAATATTTGTTCTGCCTTTAGCTCCTCGTTGGGTTCGACACTCTTACTTATCGAAAATTGTTGCAATCCCCTATACTTGTGGGTTATCAGACCCCTTCTCTGCTCGGCATCTCAGCGAGCACGGGCCTGTCTACCGTGTTCCCCGCGT
The DNA here is from genome assembly GCF_003073215.2 of Triticum urartu. NCBI lineage: Eukaryota > Viridiplantae > Streptophyta > Magnoliopsida > Poales > Poaceae > Triticum > Triticum urartu. The sequence goes on from NC_053026.1 coordinate 91,009,688, forward strand.
CGTCGCCGTCCTCCTGGAGCCATTTCCCCCTCCGTCCGCTTCTCCGTCGGTGCTCGTCGCCGTGCACCCACGAGCGAGCTGTAGCCGACAAGGCTTTAATGGCATTCGGCCGCTTCTCCTCTGTGCCCCTTGGCCCCTCCTACCATGTGCTCTACTGTTGCTCGTCAGCACCTCCCTCGTCGTGATCCTGTGCCCTCCCGTGATCGCTGCCATCGCCAGAGCATGGTCGGACGCGAGCGGCGGCATCCGAGGCACGGCCACGCGTCCACGGCCACCCCTCCTCGTCCCGCCTATATATAGCCTATCCCGAGGCTGATCAACCTCACCACCAGCCTCACACCACCTCCAGCAACCTCCCCGGCCTCTTCCTAGAGCTCCAGAGCCCCTCCCCACCTCTCTCTATCACCATGGCCGCCGGCCTCCTCCTCCTAACTTGGAGCGAGCCGACCCCCCTCGCTCCACTCTTCCACCTCCAGAGGACTCCCACCGCCACCTAGAAGCCGCCCCACGCCTACACCCCTCCTCCCCATGGCCTTAGCGCCAAGCCCTCCCACACCCCGTAGCCGCCGTCCGCTGCAGTCGAGGCTGCGTTCTCTCAAGTGCATCTCGGCGGGCATGAGTAGTCCAGACAGGAGCGCCTCCTCTCCCCGATCTCGCTGGTGTGCGGGGCGTCGCCGGAGACGACTCAGGCTGCCGGAACGGCCGCCCGCAGCACGCCCCTGCCTTTGGCCCGCGGGCGCTCGTCGGGAGGAAGACGGAGACCAGTGAGGGGAGAGAGAGAGCGCCACGGGGCCCACCGGTCAGCCTAACAGGGTGTTGACCCCGGTGCCGACGTGGATAAGTGACGGGCCCCGCCCCGCGGGACCCGCACGTCAGCGACCCCAAGCACGGGCCCCCACTGCCACGCTGGATAAGTGGAAGCGTCAACCTCCAGAGTACGTTTTCACCTCTAGAAGGCGTATTCTGTTTCCACTTCGGCCTTAAAAGCGCTTTCTCCGTTCTGAAGACGTATTTTCTGAGAATATGTTTTCTATTTTTCAGCTCAGGGGCCTGTTTGTAGAAATCTTTTTACAGAATGGTCCCTGAACTTCGTCAGGCTATAACTTTTTTCTCGCAACTCCATTTGAGGTGAATCCAAAGCCCACATCTTTGTTTTGTCGAGCTTGTTCTGTTGGTTTCGTTTTCACTATGGTTTGACACTGTGAAAAATGACCTTTTTGCCCTTGCACGTAAACAGCCCCTCCGAGAGAGAACTGTTTTCGACAAATCTTTTCGCGGCTTCACCGCACTTCTCCCCGGTGCCTTCTTCATCCCCAGGCAGGCCACAATACCCACTTGCATGATAGTCATGCAGTAGCCATGGTTTTCAACTTGAATATCTATTAAATGTCCGAGGTTGGTGAGTGCTGCATGTGATGGTTATGAGATAACCCGAGCAGAATAAATGGTGCATATAGTGTCATTATGTTGCATGCTAGTGCCATCGTGTTTATATGTTCGTGCCATGTTCATGTTGTTCTAGCTGTATCATGTTCATGTTGCTCATGCCATGTTATCCTGATGATCTCCTGATAATTCCTGCTTAACCTGTAATTGCCATGTTGTTCTTTGTCTTGAATGCTTCTGGTTATTGTGAGCTTGCAAGTACATTCAATGTACTGACCTGGCGTGTCATGCCAGTTTGCATGTCATGCCAAATTTGATTGCTTGCTTGTCGTGGTTTCCATTCGTGCGAGCTAGGATAAGCGTTCCAGCCAGAGTCCCTGCGGAGTGGAGTTCACCGTCGTCATCGTTGTTCTGCTGCTAGAAGTTTTTTCCGCTGCTTCGAGTTGTTCTGCTGTTTGCATAGAGTAATTGAGGATGGCATAGTGTCGCCGTGCCAATATTATTCATTGTAATATCGGAGACCTTGTAATCATATTCATGTAATAATAGAAAGCTGGTTTGTTCTATGCTAAGCAGTGTCGTATTCCAGAAGACTTCTCCTCGATCTCTGGGCTGGAATACGGGGTGTTCTGGTTTCTCTGAGCCGGGGTGCTACATTTATCCAGCTGAGGGTCGAGGGAGAGTTTCATCAGCACGACGGCGTGGTGACGGTGATGGTGATGTGATCCGTGCAGGGCTTCGCCTAAGCACTACGACGCTATGACCGGAGGAGTAAACTGTGGAGGGGGGCACCGCACACGGCTAAGAGAACAATTGATGTGTCATGGGGTGCCCCCTTGCCCCCGTATATAAAGGAGGGGAGGAGGAGGCGGCCGGCCAGGAGGGGCGCGCCATGGGGGGAGTCCTACTAGGACTCCACTCCTAGTAGGATTCGCCTCCCCCCTTTTTTCCTTTCTTACCGGAGGGGAAAAGGAAGGAGAGGGAGAGGGAAAGGGGGGTCGTACCCCCTCCTCCTTGTCCTATTCAGACTCCCTGGGATGGGGGCACGCGCCACCCCTCGCGAGCTTCCCTCTCTCTCCCCTAAGGCCCATGTAGGCCCAATACTTCCCCCGGGGGTTCCGGTAACCCCTCGGTACTCCGGTAAAATACCTGAATCACTCGAAACCATTCCGATGTCCGAATACTACCTTCCAATATATCAATCTTTACCTCTCGACCATTTCAAGACTCCTCGTCATGTCTGTGATCTCATCCGGGACTCCGAACAAACTTCAGTCACCAAAACACATAACTCATAATACAAATCATCATCGAACGTAGCGTGTGGACCCTACGGGTTCGAGAACTATGTAGACATAACCGAGACACATCTCCGGTCAATAAAAAATAGCAGAACCTGGATGCTCATATTGGTTCCTACATATTCTACAAAGATATTTATCGGTCAAACCGCAATAACAACATACATTATTCCCTTTGTCATCGGTATGTTACTTGCCCGAGATTCAATCGTTGGTATCATCATACCTAGTTCAATCTCGTTACCGGCAAGTCTATTTACTCGTTCTGTAATGCATCATCGCGCAACTAACTCATTAGTCACATTGCTTGCAAGGTTTATAGTGATGTGCATTACCGCGAAGCCCCAGAGATACCTCTCCAAAACTCGGAGTGACAAATCCTAATCTTGATCTATGCCAACCCAACAAACAACTTTGGAGACACCTTTAGAGCATCTTTATAATCACCCAGTTACGTTGTGGCGTTTGATAGCACACAAGGTGTTCCTCTGGTATTCGGGAGTTGCATAATCTCATAGTCAGAGGAATATGTATAAGTCATGAAGAAAGCATTAGCAATAAAACTTAACGGTCATTATGCTAAGCTAACGGATGGGTCATGTCCATCACATCATTCTCTAATGATATGATCCCGTTCATCAAATGAAAACACATGTCTATGGTTAGGAAACTTAACCATTTTTGTTAACGAGCTAGTCAAGTAGAGGCATACTAGGGACACTGTGTTTTGTCTATGTATCCACACATGTATCAAGTTTCTGGTTAATACAATTCTAGCATGAATAATAAACATTTATCATGATATAAGGAAATATAAATAACAACTTTATTATTTCCTCTAGGGCATATTTCCTTCACGGCGAGCATAGAGTGGAGACCCACGCGAGGGAGACGGATCTCTCAGTGGTGTACACCATCGACCCAGCCATGGTGGACGACTACATCAATAGCGTTGAGCAGTTGCTTGCTCGAGACAAGTACAAGGTGGTTGGCATCGACCTCCAGTACACCACCGGTCGTCCCGGCATAGATCAGAAGGTTGTCGTCGCCTAGTTGTGCATGCGCCATCATGTCCTCATCTACCACTACTGCATGGCCATAGAGCCTTGCGGCCGTTTCAACAGGTTTGTCAACAACACCGACTACAAGTTCGCCATGGTGGAAACCACCGATGATGTAAAAACGCTCTGTGTTACAGGCTTGGCCTGCAGGAACCTTGTCAAAATCTGTGGCCACTACAGGGTCTGGGGCAGCACGAAGGACTCCCTGGTCGAACTCGCCTCGGCCATCATCGGCCCCTACTATGAAAACATGAAGCAGGATGCCCATAGAACAAGTCTCGTATCCTGGCACATGGCATGGATGCGGCAACTGGATGAACCTCACCACAGCTTCATGGCCAAGAGCGTGTACACATGCTACGAGATGCACAGGTGGATCGTTGACATGAGGAAGTGCCTTGTTACCCAAATCGATGAGCCCGGATCGAGCCACAAGCAAAGCAAGCGTCACAAGAAGTAGATGATGATCAGATGATCGTTTATGCTAGTTAATCATGCATGTAATATATAGTTTAATTTATTGGTGTGTGGAAATGTCATGTGTGTAGTAGCCATCTATGTAATTATGCATGTAATTGTTTACTTTGGTGTGTGCAAATGCCATGGTTGTAGTAGCCACCTATGTAAGTGGATGCTTAATTTGGTTATGCAACCGTGTCCTTATAAGTGTGTGTGTGTGTGTGTTGTTGTTGTTGTTGTTGTTCTGTATGCAATCCCATCGCACAACACACACATCTTATTATCAGCAACCGTCTGTGTTATTATCGGTCTTCACACACATTTCTGATTACAGACCTATTTGCCGTGTATCACACACATCTTCTTATATTGAACCGTTTCTGTTCTCTTGTCTCAACACAAACAGTTCATCCGAGTGAACGGCATGCCGTATATTGCACACACCTTGATCTGGCTGACCATTTCTTTTGTGTTGCCTAATCACAAACAGTTCATCTGAGTGAACTGTATGTTGTACATCGCACACACCTTCATCTGGCTGCCCTTTTCTTTTGTTCCACCTCATCGCAAACGATTAATTGAACTGAACCATATGCCCTACATCGCACACACAACTAAAATCTGAATCGTGTCTGATGCATCCTCCATCGCAAACGTTTTGCACCTTTTTTGACGGGTTTTTTACACCATCGTTTGTGATTATTGCATCGCACATAGTTTCGTCGAAGGGTCTCTAATCGTAGTGTCGCGTTAGCAGCATCCTGCATTAGTGTATGCTCCATGGCATTCAAAACATTTTTGAAGTCCCGGTTCTAAGCCGTAAAGCATGGTGCACTAAACTATCAAGTAGTCATCATATCGAGCCTGTTAAACTTTCATAATGTCTATATCTGCTCCTGCAATAGGTCTGTCACCTAGTGGTGCATCAAGGACATAATTCTTCTATGCAGCAATGAGGATAATCCTCAGATCACGGACCCAGTCCGCATCATTCCTACTATCATCTTTCAACTTAGTGTTCTCTAGGATCATATCAAAAATATATAGGAGCTACAACGCGAGCTATTGATCTACAACATAGATATGCAAAAACTATCAGGACTAAGTTCATGATAAATTTAAGTTCAATTAATCATATTACTTAAGAACTCCCACTTAGATAGACATCCCTCGAGTTATCTAAATGATCACGTGATCCATATCAACTAAACCATGTCCGATCATCAATGAGATGGAGTAGTTTTCAATGGTGAACATCTCTATGTTGATCATATCTACTATATGATTCACGTTCGACCTTTCAGTCTCAGTGTTTCGAGGCCATGTCTGTACATGCTAGGCTCGTCAAGTTTAACCCGAGTATTCTGCACGTGCAAAACTGTCTTGCACCCATTGTATGTGAACGTAGAGCTTATCACACCCGATCATCACGTGGTGTCTCGGCACGACAAACTGTCGCAACGGTGCATACTCAGCGAGAACACTTATACCTGGAAATTTAGTTAGGGGTCATCTTATAATGCTATCGTCGTACTAAGCAAAATAAGATGCATAAAATATAAACATCACATGCAATAAAAATATGTGACATGATATAGCCATCATCATCTTGCGCCTTTGATCTCCATCTCCAAAGTACCATCATGATCTCCATCGTCACCGGCTTCACACATTGATCTCCATCGTAGCATTGTTGTCGTCACGCCAACTATTGCTTCTACGACTATCGCTAATGCATAGTGATAAAGTAAAGCAATTACATGGTGATTGCATTTCATACAATAAAGCAACAACCATAAGGCTCCTGCCAGTTGTCGATAACTTTTACAAAACATGATCATCTCATACATCAAAATATATCACATCACGTCTTGACCATATCTCATCACAACATGCCCTGCAAAAACAAGTTAGACGTCCTCTACTTTGTTGTTGCAAGTTTTACGTGGCTGCTACGGGCTTCTAGCAAGAATCGTTCTTACCTACGCATCAAAACCACAAAGATTTTTTGTCAAGTGTGTTGTTTTAACCTTCAACAAGGACCGGCCGTAGTCAAATTCGATTCAACTAAAGTTCGAGAAACAGGCACCCGCCAGCCACCTTTATGCAGAACAAGTTGCATGTCTGTTGGTGGAACCGGCCTCATGAACGTGGTCATGTAAGGTTGGTCCGGGCCGCTTCATCCAACAATACCGCCGAATCAAAATAAGACGTTGGTGGCAGGCAGTATGACTATGATCGCCCACAACTCTTTGTGTTCTACTCGTGCATATCATCTATGCATAGACCTGGCTCGGATGCCACTGTTGGGGAACGTAGCATGCAATTTCAAAATTTTCCTAAGATCACACAAGATCTATCTAGGAGATGCATAGCAACGAGAGGGGGAGAGTGTGTCCATGTACCCCCGTAGACCGAAAGCGGAAGCATTAGCTTAATGCGGTTGATGTAGTCGAACGTCTTTACGATCCAACCAATCAAGCACCGAACGTACGGCACCTCCGAGTTCTGCACACATTCAGCTCGATGACGTCCCTCAAACTCTTGATCCAGCAAAGCGTCGAGGGAGAGTTACATCAGAACGACGGCGTGGTGACAGTGATGGTGATGTGATCCGTGCAGGGCTTCGCCTAAGCACTGCGACAATATGACCGGAGGAGTAAACTGTGGAGGGGGGCACCGCACGTGGCTAAGAGAACAATTGATGTGCTCTAGGGTGCCCCCTTGCCCCTGTATATAAAGGAGGAGAGGGGAGGAGGCCGGCCCTAGGGGCGCGCCATGGGGGGGCCGACTTGGACTCCTAGTCCTAGTCGCCCCCCTTCCTTCTTTCGGAGGGGGAAAGGGGGAAGGAGAGGGAGATGGGGAAGGAAAGGGGGGCCGCGCCCCCTCCCCTTGTCCAATTCGGACTACCCATGGGGGGGTGCGCCACCCCTTGTGGGCTGCCCTCTCTCTCCCCTATGGCCCATGTTGGCCCATTACTTTCCCCGGGGGGTTCCGGTAACCCCTCGGTACTCCAATAAATATATGAAATGCTCTGAAACCATTCCGGTGTCCGAATACTATTGTCCAATATATCGATCTTTACCTCTCGACCATTTCGAGACTCCTCGTCATGTCCGTGATCTCATCCAGGACTCTGAACAATCTTCGGTCACCAAAACACATAACTCATAATACAAATCGTCATCGAACGTTAATCATGCGGACCCTACGGGTTCGAGAACTATGTAGACATGACCGAGACACATCTCCGATCAATAACCAACAGCGAAACCTGGATGCTCATATTGGTTCCTACATATTCTACGAAGATCTTTATCGGTCAAACCGTTATGACAACATACGTTACCTTTGTCATCGGTATGTTGCTTGCCCGAGATTTGGTCGTCGGTATCTTTGTACCTAGTTCAATCTCATTACCGGCAAGTCTCTTTACTCGTTCCGTAATACATCATCACGTAACTAACTCATTAGTCACATTGCTTGCAAGGCTTATTATGATGTGCATTACCGAGAGGGTCTAGAGATACCTCCCCGATACTCAGAGTGACAAATCCTAATCTCGATCTATGCCAAGCCAACAAACACCTTCGGAGATACCTGTAGAGAATATTTGTAATCACCCAGTTACATTGTGACGTTTGATAGCACACAAGGTATTCCTCAGGTATCCGGGAGTTTCATAATCTCATAGTCGATGGAATATGTATTTGACATGAAGAAAGCAATAGCAATAAAACTGAACGATCAATATGCTATGCTAACGGGCGGGTCTTGTCCATCATATCATTCTACTAATGATGTGATCTCGTTCATCAAATGATAACACATGTCTATGGTTAGGAAACTTAACCATCTTTGATTAACGAGCTAGTCTAGTAGAGGCTTACTAGGGACACGCTGTTTTGTCTATGTATCCACACATGTATCAAGTTTTTGGTTAATACAATTCTAGCATGAATAATAAACATTTATCATGATATAAGGAGATATAAAATAACAACTTTATTATTGCATCTAGGGCATATTTCCTTCACTATCTAGGAGATGCATAGCAACGAAAGGGGGAGAGTGTGTCCACGTTCCCCCGTAGACCGAAAGCGGAAGCGTTTGACAACGTGGTTGATGTAGTCGAACTTCTTCTCGTTTTGACCGATCAAGTACCGAACGTACGGCACCTCCGAGTTCTGCACATGTTTAGCTCGATGACGTCCCTCGAACTCTTGATCCAGCAAAGTATCGAGGTAGAGTTCCGTCAGCACGACGGCGTGGTGACGGTGATGGCGAATTGATCCGCGCAGGGCTTTGCCTAAGCACTACGTGAATATAACCGGAGGCGTAAACTGTGGAGGGGGGCGCCGCACATGGCTAACAATGTTTGTTGTGTGTTCTAGGCGCCCCCTCCCCGCATATATATAGGTGGGAGGGGGAGGGGACAACCATGGGGCACCCCAAGTAGGAGGAATCCTACTTGGGGGCCTTGTCCAATTCGCCCCCCACCCCTTACCATCTTTTCCGGAGAGGGGAGGAAAGGGGAGAGAGGAGGGAAGGAAGGGGGAGGTCAAATTGCCTCCCCTTCCTTCTCTCTTCCCCTTTTCCTTTCCCCTTCCTATTCGTCCAGAAAGGGGGGCGCAGTAGCCCATGTTGGCTGCTGTGTTTTCCCTCTTGGCCCAATAGGCCCAAATCTTTGTGCGCGGGGGGGGGGGGTGCCCGGAACCCCTTCCGGTGACCCGATATGTACCCGGTACCCCCGGAATACTTTTGGTGTCCGAATATCATCGTCCTATATATGAATCTTTACCTCTCGGCCATTTTGAGACTCCTCGTCATGTCCGTGATCTTATCTAGGACTCCAAACAACATTCGGTCACCAAATCACATAACTCATATAATACAAAATCGTCATCGAACGTTAAGCGTGCGGACCCTACGGGTTCGAGAACTATGTAGACATGACCGAGACACCTCTCCGGTCAATAAACAACATCAGAACTTGGATGCTCATATTGGTTCCCACATATTCTATGATGATCCTTATCGGTCGTACCGTAATGACAACATACGTTATTCCCTTTGTCATCCGTATGTTACTTGCCCGAGATTGGATCGTCGGTATCTCCATGCCTAGTTCAATCTCGTTACCGGCAAGTCTCTTTACTCGTTCTGTAATGCATCATCCCGTAACTAACTCATTAGTCACACTGCGTGTAAGGCTTATTATAATGTGCATTACCGAGAGGGTCCAGAGATACCTCTCCGATACTCGAAGTGATAAATCCTAATCTCGATCTATGCCAACCCAACAAACACCTTTGGAGATATGTGTAGAGCATCTTTATAATCACCCAGTTACGTTGTGACGTTTGATAGCAAACAAGGTATTCCTCCAGTATCCGGGAGTTGCATAATCTCATAGTCAAAGGAATATGTATAAGTCATGAAGAAAGCAATATCAATAGAACTTAACAATCATTATGCTAAGCTAACGGTTGGGTCTTGTTCATCACATCATTCTCCTAATGATGTGATCTCATTCATCAAATGACAACACATGTCTATGGTTAGGAAACTTAACCATCTTTGATTAACGAGCTAGTCTAGTAGAGGCTTTACTAGGGACACTGTGTTTTGTCTATGTATCCACAAATGTATCAAGTTTCCGGTTAATACAATTCTATCATGAATAATAAACATTTATCACGATATAAGAAAATATAAAATAACAACTTTATTATTGCCTCTAGGGCATATTTCCTTCAGGGACAAGGTGAGGGGTTTGATTGAAAATACTCTAAGGGTCTTTGCAGGATTCTTAAAAGCAGAACAAAAAAAATTTAGGAATGAAATGTCATGTGCATCTCAATCCTACATAATTTTGGTTCGTTTGATTACACCGTAGGAAAGACAAAGGATTCTTTTAAAGTGGTTTGCGTGGATGCTAAAATTTCTACAGAATATAATATATATAATTTTTGAGGAAAGCCCTATAAAATAGGTTCTTCTTTCTATGAATAAACAACCTTTTTTGAAATCTATGAATAAACAACCAGCATAAAAACCCGAAGGACTGTAATCCTCCATAATTCTATAAAAACCCTTTGAATCCAAGGAACCTAGCTCAAAACGGGATCTCGCTGGACAAAGCATGTACCCCTCGCTCGATGTCCAAACTTTCATCGCAGAAATAAAAAATGCTAATAGGAAGAGGAATGTCATTGGCAAAACAAACAGAAACTGGACGGTGTGGATAAAGGATCTAATCCAAACAGCACGCACAATAATTTTGGCCCTGTTTGGATACTTCAACTTAGCTAAAAGTTAGAGTTGGTTTTTAACTCATGACTAACTCTAAATTAACTATAGCCAAAAAGGTGTTTGAATGACATGGTTAGATTGATAATAAATGCACTAGGAGAACTAGCTACAAATAGCACCTCTTGGGTGAGATGGTTTTTGAGTGGGTTAGATGCATCTAACTCAAACTAACCCTTATGTTTAGATATTTTAGTCTATTTGAGCCAAACTGGCTTAAAGTAACTCTAACCATGGATCCAAACAGGACCTTTGTACGAGAAATTTATGTTTTGGAAACAATCATCTGTCGATTAGGAAGAGAACCAAGAACAACCAAACTCCATCCATGGCAGCCTAGCTTCCCCTTGTCGTCGTGGTAATTACGCACAGGTATCCACCGAATCGGACGGCCTGCTGCGCTGCCCGAGAGAGGAGATGGCGTAGGGTCTAATTTTAGTCTATCAAGCAGGCCTTGCCCATGCACGCAGCTCCCCCATCATGACAAAATCTTGCTGAATCCAATAAGGCATGCAGCAGCACCAAACATGCATGGCTACTCTCTTTTTATATCCTGCTCTGCCTCTAGTATTTTTTTCATGTAAATTTCTATACTGTCTCTGTCAAAACCAATACGTGTCGAAATCCATCGAGATTTTTTTTCACCAAACGCGTCCAAAGCAGATGATTTGTTTTAAAATGTGCAAGAAAAATTCTCTAGTTTTCATTGGTAAAATAAAATAACATTATCTATTCAAGTACTTTCACATCATGTATATGTTGATTTTTTTTAATGAATACATAAAGAGGGTGGTCAAAGTGCCATCTTCGAAATTGTGTTAGGCCAACTCCAGCGCACCACTCCAAACGGTCGTCCGTTTTGTCCGGATTTTGTCCGTTTGGATAAGGCAATGGGGTCGTGTCCGGGCCTTTCTTAGGATGCGCCGACCATGCGCCCAACGCGCGGCCGCATCCCATCCATGTACATTTTTCTTTTCAAGCACGACATCATTGATTTTTGATACATGGAAGTACATCATCAAATTTTGACTAGAAAAGTAAAACCAAAGAAAATAATAATCATAAGAAGACATTTTAGAATATAGCCAATTTCCATAACTGCTCCGGTAAGTTAGATTAGTGCCTTCTCGATGCATTCATTGTTGATCCGCGGAGGCTCGATCTTGCATGTTTTTTTCTTCTTCGAGTTTAAAGAAGTAGATGTTGCTTCCTCACATCTAGTCTCCTGTCTAGCCTCTATTCTAGCAACAAGTGCATTAGTCTCATCTCTAGCCTCTATGCTAGCTAAAAGTGCACGAACATCTACTAAATTGCACTCTATCAATATATCGATGTATTTCCCAATACCAAAATTTGCATCCATTCTACACAATAGAAATTTAAATTAGCACAACTAGTCAAATCCGAAAGCACAACCGTAGCTAAGTAGCACATACCCCATCGGTTGAACACTTGATAAACACCCATCCGGGATGTTCTGGCGTTGTAGACACGCGACACAAGGCCTTCTTTGGGCAGTTGTCGCACTTAATGAGTGGCAACGGTGCGCCGACGAGCTTTTGGGTCAGCAACGAACCCGGCCGATGGCCGTTCGTGTATCTGTCAGTGAACCACCGATAGTGTAGATCCGAGCGGCTAGAGGCGGAGTCAGTACCGGCATGCGGCCTTGTCAGGGCCTTCCGGCCCGGTGTCCGGCCAGTCCATGGCACGGCGTGGCCTCCCACAGCCGGGCGAGCTCAATCTCGACCGGATCCGCTCCAAATCCGACCGCCGGGTGCGCAAATCAGGTGACCGCGGTTGGGTAGCTCGGGGGCGTCGAGAGAAAGTGGGTTGGGCGAGCGCTCGTTCGAGCTGCACAGCGACAATGGCAGTGGCGGCGGCGAGGGCAAAAGTGATGGGGGTGCGACTGGAGCGCTCGATGGAGGTGGGAGGGGCGGATAGAAAAAGGGATGCATGTGCCACCGACGGGCGGGTCAGAGGAGGACAAGCGCACACGGCCCGCCCGTCCACGGGCTGTCCGTTTCACCTCAAAAGCAGCCCAAATTTGAGTCGGAGATGAGTCGAAAACAGACAGAAAAAAAACAAAAATCTATTTGCGTTCGCGCGCTGGATTGTTTGGTATATTTATTTTATCCCAAACAAACGCATTTGGACAGGATAGTGTCGCGCGCTGGATTTGGCCTTAGTGTCCGTGTCGCAAATTGCTAGTCTTTGAGCGACCAGTGCAAAAGTGACGGGTGGAAACAAGGGGATGGTGGGTTTGTGCGATTTAGAACGGTGATAACATCATCATAATAGCTTGACAAGGTTCATTACCTAAAAACGTCCCCCCATGAGTGTGACTGGGGTATTGAGGCAATGAGGACGGGAGGGATTTAGTTAGATTCATTGGTTTTTCCATAAATTTGGAGGGCTTCTTTGATTCAAAAGAAAAACGGAGGAAAAGCTAATGATTGTGATTTTTATTTTCCCATGGTAAAGTATATTCCATACATAGATCGTTGGAATAGAACAAGGGGAAAATAGACAAGGTTTTTCTTTGATCTCGCTTTTGAAGTAAAAAAATGCACGAGTATAATCTGCTTAAACCTTATCTTTAAATTTCTCTGTATGAAGATCAAGGCTAATGTTCTTAAGCTGGTACAACATTTTAATTGTACTTTTTCATGTAGTTTCATACTAATTTGGTCTGTCTTCATCGGAATTTCTGTGTTTTTCTATTTGTATTAATCAAACACCTAATTTTATGAAATTGTGTCTTTAATCCTCTGTTTTACATATACATTTCTATCTATCCATAGCAAGTTTAGAGTCTTGCAAACTAAACAAGTACACAATGCACGGATTTCTCAACTGGTCGTCCATTCTATCTATCATTATTATGTTGCAAAATTTGGATAGGTCTTTTTTTACGGGACAGGTCATTAGAGCATCTCCAAAAGGCACGCCAAACTAGCGTCGCGCCGCAAAATTCTCCCTTTTAGCGCGCGCAACCGGAATAGTTGCTCCAGCGGGCGCGCGAAAACCACGCGCGCGGCATACATAGTCCAGCGCGCGGGCCGAAACACAATCGCGCGCCGCTTATTTGCTGCGCCCGCTCCCGTGCGCTGGACTCTCGCGCGCTCGCTCGCACCTCCCACCCTCCTCCAGCCGCGCCACCCGGCGACCGTTCCGGCGCTTCTCCGGCCTATCCCCGCCCCGCGCGCGCTTTCTCCGGCCCCCCTCTAGTCCCGCCGCCCCGCGCGCGTGCTAGTCCTCCGACGAACAGCGCCCGCGTGCTCGCTGCCGCTCGGCGCCCGCAAGGTGTTCGACAAAACGCCTACAAGGTATGTATTGCTCAAAAGCCATGAATTTCATGCATGTTGATTGTAGTTTTGTATTTATAGCATAGTATTCAACATTGTAGATGAGTTCGTCGTATGATTCTTTCGAAGAAGAATTTGATATGGAAGGGGAGGAGGATCTTGCAATGATCCTAGCTATGCATATTAATAAAAAACCGAAGCACGGTGGTTCGGTTATGGGTCTTCAAAAAATTTGGAGGGATAGGATCGATGCCCACAACAGATTGATCAGGCATTATTTTGCGGAGAATCCCACATACCCCGAGTCGTATTTTCGTCGCCGGTTTAGGATGAGCACCGAGTTGTTCAGGCGCATTGCAGAGAAACTAGCGAGTCATGACCGCTTTTTTCAGCAAAGGAGGAATGCCACCGGAGAGCTCGGGCATAGCACCTTTCAGAAGGTGACAGCCGCTTTGCGTATGTTGGCATACAGTATACCAGCTGATCTAGTTGATGATCACTTGGCTATGGGTGAGAGCCAAGCCATCATGTGTGTCAAGCGCTTCGCAGTCGGAATTGTGCAAGTGTTTGGCGAGGAGTATTTAAGATCTCCCAACGCTGAAGACGCCGCAAGGCTTTTAGCGATGAACAAAGCTCGCGGTTTTCCTGGCATTTTAGCGCGGCTGCTGGAGCCAGCGCTGCGCGCCGCGCCAAACCAGGCGATACGCGCGCGGCATATCTGTTTTTTATGCGCGGCGCGACCGGCGCCTGTTGGAGATGCTCTTAGCCGCCTGGAAAAAATTGGGGGTGGTTGATTTTTCGTCCATCCCGCCATCATCAGCCGCTTCCATCATCGGCTTGCCCTTCTCCACCAATCGAGCTGCCTCCACTCGCGGCCCACACCTTGTAGGTGCGCTGCCTCGCCATGTCTGACCCGTCCATCTCCTTTGCCGGTCCGGTGCCGCCCCAGCCATCTCTCCAAGCCCCCTTCTTCTCTAGCCTTGTCGCCCCCCCCCCCCCTCGCCCACCTCACTTCTCCCGCGCACTCGCACTTGCACCTGTCAACCCTTCGGTTCCCCTCGGTCAAAAATGTCACCGTCCATGTCCATGTCTCCTAGTCGGTCCCGGCTAAGCCTCCCTGAGAACACCGCGGTCGGCCACGTTGTTTTCATCTCTCTTCGGCCTCACAACTGTGCTTCTGTAAAAATTTGAACAGCGTGAATTATGCTTTTCAGTTGCAAAATTGAAGTGAACTAGGGGAGAATCACTTGGGAGTACGAGTAGTAGCAGTAGTTGATGGGTCGATCGATTGGTCAGGTGGTTCGTGCCTGGACCGTCCGATGTGGTCCGGACGGTCAAAGACGCGCGCGTAGGGCCGGACCGATATGGTTGAGTAGAAAAGGACGTGCTAATGCCTCGCAGTGACTGCGACTCGTGCACGCTTGAGTATCAATGAAGACGCTTACGTTCCACCTGTGCCGCGTCTCACTCATAAACGAAGGGGAACATGCAACCGCGGTCATATCTAACACCACTCAGGTTTTCTTTTTCTTTCGAGGATACCGCTCAGTTTTTCTAAAAAGAAAGTAAAAGGGAAAATATAGTGCATAAATTTGTTACTCCCTCTGTTCACTTTTATATGACCTCGAAAACATTTCAAACAATGTATAAAACAACCTATTTTGAATTGTCTGGAATGACTTAAAAAAAGAACGGAGGGAGTAGTAATTTCCTGTAAAATTCCCACAAACAAAAGCGTGTAATCAAGGTAACTCCAACGCGCTGACACAAATTGTTCGTACGTATCCGTTTGGGTCCACGCTGCAAAAAACACAGCCCAACATAGAGACCCATTTTCATTTTGTGTTTGTTTTATGTTCGCTCTGACCCATTTCTGTTCCAAATTTATTCCCTCCATCTGAGTTTATTAGGCCTAAAGACAACTTTTCTTAGACCAAGACACATAGTAATTTGCTCACATTAATTCTTTCATTCCACTCCCAATGCACCCTCTCATATGCATGCAGCCAATGAAAAAGCAGGCATGAAGTGTATTAATTTTTCAGCCATGGCACCAACAACAATGGCTTTCAATGCAACCAATGAAATGGTTACATGCATGCACCTTTTTAAAGCAGGGCCTTATAAAAGGGGACATGTTTGTGATGCTGAGAGACCTAATAAACCCGGACGGAGGAAGTAGGTCATATTGGGTCGGAGAACGACAAAGAGCTGACATTTTCTGTGCCCTTTTCATCCGGCTGCATCCGCTGCACGTCGATGTTCTGTCATCCAAACAAAAAGGGACACTTATCCATCCCATCCTTTTCTCTCTCCTCCTTTCCTCTCTTTCTCGCTCACCGACACCGACACAGAGCACAGAGCACGCCATCGTGCCAACGTAGCTGGGCACACTGCCGGTGCAGCAGCTTCTCCAATCGGATCCGATGCCGCCGTCACGTCAATGGAGCAGGAGCAGCAGTAGCAGGCAACGCCTGCCTTCCTTGCTCGCTAGCCAGCTAGCGTCACGCCCGGACTCGCGCCACCCCCCGCGCCCGCACTCGCCCTTAAGGAGCAACAATAGCAGCTGATGACGGCGGCGAAGGGTTCAAAGCAGGTCATGGACGCCGTTGCACTCGAGCCCCGTGGCGTGGGTCCGCTGGCGGCTGCATGCCGTCGCCGAGTACGTGTTGTGGCATGTGGGAGCTCTGCGTCTCGCCCGCGCCGCGTATGATGGCCGGTGCTGGCGAAGCTGCTGCGGCAAGACGCGGATGGCGTGGAGGCTCACGGCTGCAGCAATGCGATGCGGGACCTCACGACTGCGTGGTAATGGGGGAGCGCGGCACTTATTAGGCGCGGAAGCTCGGGGCAATTTACCCACCAGGTGTTGGACGGAATGCCGGGCCAAACATGTTACAAAACGCGCCTGCCCTTTTTAAAAGCATAGGCTGACCGAAACAAAAAGAAGCAAATACGGACACCCAGACGGATAAAAAAACAAAATTGGTGTCCCATTGGATCACCCCGTGGCAAATTTGACAAATTTGACCCGTGGACGAAATCAAATCACATAATGAACTGCTCGCGAAACTATTTCACGTGGCTGATCTTTTTGTGTGACGCCCGACACGAAGGCGTCACACTACACCATGCAACGCCTCACAGATAGGCGCTACACGCCTGACCAGTGTTGCACCCCAGACTGCCTAAAAATTGTTAAGTCGTTATGCAGAGTCTAAGAGTTAGGCGCTGCACTGTATAGTGTGGCGCCTAGCTCTCAGGCGCTGCACTAGTGGTTGCACTACAAAATGAAGCAACCACTAGTGCAACGACTAGAAGCTAGGCGCTACACTGTATAGTGTGGTGTCTAGCTCTCAGGCGCTGCACACTAACTTAGTAATTTTTGTATCACACGGGTATGACACTGCCCAGGTGTGTAGCGCCTATCTGTGAGGTGTTGCATAGTGTAGTGTGGCGCCTTTGTGTCGGGCGTCACACAAAAAGGTCAATCGCGTGAAATAGTTTCACGGACAATTCATTATGTGATTTGATTTTGTCCATAGGTTAAATTTATCAATTTTACCTCACCGCCTCGGAGTTGCCCTCATCTCCCGGTGAAAATTTCCGGCGATATATATACTGCTCGAGTTACTGAAAGCCTGCAGCACTGGCGTGAAGCGGTAAAATTGCGTGAGAGGGAGCGACAGTGCTGGTTTTGGCCTCGGCTGTCTGCGCATGGGCGAGAGAGTGAGACGCTGCGCATTGATTACACTGGCTGGCTCGTGCGACAGTCGTTCAACCACACGTACTGTACGGTAATTTATTTACCACTACCCCACACGCTCTGCGTTTGGGACAAACTTTTACTACTACGGCATCGACTGCGTGACTGAACCTGAACCTGAACCTGAACCTTGACTGTCCGCCCGGCTGCGGCGTCGAGCCATCGATTCCACGTCTCTGCCGCGCCGGCTGCTGCGAGGTACGCGATCGATCGATGGGCTGGCTAGGCTTTCGTTTTCAGAGACAATGGTAGTACTATGACGCTATCTGTTTGCAACTCCCTTCGTTGCTAAATATAAGTTTTTTTTAAAGATTTCTATAAGAACTACATACGAAGCAAAACGAGTGAATCTACTCTAAAATATATCTACATACATTCGTATGTAGTCGTTATTAAAATCTCTAAAAATATATATTTAGAAACGGAGGGAGTATAAGTTTCAATTAGGAGATTAATTAAACTGTGCAAAGTGGTTTTCTAAAATGTGTTTTTCTATGATGTGATCAAACACTTATTTTAGAGTATTTATATACAAATTCATTCATGTGGGAATATCAAATGGCCCAGTATGGCTTTCATTTCCACATGTAGTAGTAGTAGTAATAGATTTCATTATGAAAAGCTCAGAGTCAAGGATGCATCCATATGCACTTGATCAAATCAACGAAGCGATTGCTTGCTTTAAAAAACTAGTCGAGCGATCAAGTCCGGGTTCAGTGTCCCGCTCCGACTCTTGTGATTTGTCGACACTGAAAGGAAGTTCAGAAAAATGTTTGAGATAACACAGAAGCTTTCTAAAACTTTGGTTTGGTGGCGAGGGAAGGGAAGGACAGAGCAAATGAAGCCGCACCCACACGGGGCTGAGCAGTCACGTCAACAAAGAGAGATCGATCTCTCTTTAACTTTCTTCCTTTGTCTGCCTCTTCGACTTTCTTCTGTATCTAAACAGCTCGCGCCAATGATGGCTGATGCGACTGCTGCTGGTGCATCATTGCCCTCCTTCCTTTCTTTCGTAACCGCACTGCTCGCGATCGATGCGTCGCACTGCATTCATAAGAAACATGTGTGGAGTGGAGATGGGTATTTTTTTTCGGACAGAAAAAAGAAAAATCCGCCATTATTTCTTACTATTGCAAGTGTCGTGAAGTTTACTGATGTGCTCATGCGGTCATCCTTCAAGTGGCGGCAGCATTGTTCATCGCCGATTAGATTCCTTGGCGTGAAGCAACAGCCACATGGATGGATGGATGACTAGTGGCCTACTGGCCTTTCACCGCTTCACGCCCGAAACAACGGAGGGTGGGAAGAGAGGAAAGAAGCCGAACGCGAGGGAATGAGGAGGACGACGGGCGAGGGCGTCGCGACCGCGACCGCCAGTGGTAAAATGGGCTGGGCCACTCTGATGCGGTCCGACCGTGGAGGAAGACGATGGCCTGACTCGAATTCCTTCTTTCGGCCTTCCGCGTCTCGGTCGGCCGCAAGGGCCTCCCTGTCGTCTTCTCCGGCGACGGCGTATGTCCCTGTTATATAGCTTCACTTCCCGAGGTGGTCAGCAAATGGGGGTGTAGCTCATATGGTAGAGCGCTCGCTTCGCATGCGAGAGGCACGGGGTTCGATTCCCCGCACCTCCATTTTTTCTATTGCCTGGGCCCTCTGTCAGCCACTGCAAACCTTTGTGCGAGGCAGACATCTGGTAGATTTGCAGATAGCACCTTGAATTTTTTTATGCAAAAAAGTGCCTCAGGCGGTTGGAACAGATGGGCCGCAGAAATATTGTGAGAATTAAAATAATGTGTGTTGTGGTGAATTGATCCTGCTGCCTCTGCGATATCTTGATGCGAGCAAACCACCAACCAAGACATCTATTTGTGCCAAATGCTAAGATGTATGCTTTATTATATCATGCAAATAATACAGAGCAAGTTCTGCACATCGACTTGGACTTCCAAACTGAGCAAACTAACCGTACTAGACTAGGAGAAAAAAATCGAAATGGCAAACATTTCTCCCACCCTTGAAATGGTCAAAAAATGTAAAATTTTCAGACAAATCACCTTTGTTTGAATTTGAACAATTTTCCTTTTTAGAATCTTGATAAAAGAAAATATATATGACAGAATGAATGTATGTAAATTCTTTCGGACAAACCAACAAAATATGTGTTTGAATTCGAATATTTTTAAATTTAAAAATCAAGATAAAAGAAATGAAGTTCAGAATGAATGTACGTATTTTTTGGACAAATCAACAAAGTATTTGTTTTAATTCAAATTATTTAAAATTTCAAAATCGTTATAAAAGAAAATATATTTCAGAATGGATGCACTTAAATTCTTTCAGACAAATCAATGAAATATTTGTATGAATTCGAATAATTTCAATTTTAGAAACTAGATAAAAGGAAATATAGTTCAGAATGAGTTTACGTATCTTTTTGGACAAGTCAACAAATTTTTGTTTGAATTCCAATAATTTTAGATTTAAAAATCTACATAAGACTATATAGTTCATAATGAATGTACTTAAGTTATTTCAAAAAAAGCAAATAAATTTTGTTTGAATTCAAATAACATTAAATTAAAAAATCTCGCTAAAAGAAAGATTTTGGAATGAGCATACATAAATTATTTTGGACAAATCAACAAATTATGTATTGAATTCGAATATTTTTTAATTTTAAAATCTAGATAAAATAAAATATATCTCACAATGAATATGCATAATTTTTCAGACAAATCAACGAGCAGTTTTGCTTGTTGAGCACATGTACGGTCATCAGATGTCCGCAGCTAGCTACTAGCCTTTAATTCCAGTCAAGGAATTAATCAACACTAACTCGGATTTTTATGAAGTTAAAAAAATTTAAGACTGTACATCTGTTAAGAATAAATGTAATAGTTTTTTAGCACATAAATTAAAGATACTTTTTGGTTCAAAATTCTAGATAAAATGGATGTTCCGACCTCACAAATAAATTTATTTCTCACGTATTATGCGTCATGTGTGAGCACACAATAGATTTTTTATTTTCATTTACTCTTTTATTGTTGACCTGAGCGAGTATTATTAAACATATATACAATTTGTCAAAGTTATTACAACAATCGATTTCTAGGTGACTCCTCAGTGCACTGTGCTGTATGCTTTGAGGTCAGAAGTTCAATCCAGCTGCCGCCATTTTTTTCCATTCTATTTATTCCAAGCACAAGATGTGCGGTCATGTGTTGTAATTTAACAAAATCCTGAGGTGTTTCTGCAAAAAACATCACATGCAGCATTATAAGCTACTCACCGCGGCCCTGGCATGCCACCCAGATCCCAGGCAGTGTATATGCCTGTGTACGGAAACTATGACCGTATTTACACGTCCATACAAGTTTAATGACTGTATTCATATATTTTATAAGTTATGCATCAAACTGACCATCGTGCACAAGTTCTAACACTACTACTGATTTACCTCATTCTTATACGACGTTGTACGAACACTGCTCAATCACCCTCCGATCAAATCTATGCATCAACGGCAATGGTGGGATCACTTGGTCGGACGTGAATCGTACATACAAAATCGTACGCAGAGCAATTTCGTTTCTAACCAGATAGAATGAGAAAAAAAAGGTTTCATTTGGATTCCCCTATTTTGAAAATCACATATTAATTTCCTTCAGATGAATGAAAAATAGGATGACTGGAAGAAGTTCTCTACCAGAAACTTTGCACCGCACATTACTTAGCACACCTAGGAAAATAAGATAAGATAAATATAAGCAAGACTAAAAAATATTCATTGGAATAGCGGAATACAAAATTAAGAAAAGCAAAAAAAAATAAAAATAAAGAGTAATACAACCGAGAGCGGTGTTTTGGTGCCCGGGTGCATCTGCACCCGGTCGAAAACAAATTCGTAAAAAATCCAGAAAAATTCAAAAAAATTCAAAAAAAATTGGATGGTAGACAATTTGATGCGTGAGGTACGCTTCAATTTTCAAAACATTTGGACTTCTATGCAGCTCTCAGCAAAAAAGACAAATCAGACCAGAACAATATATGAACAGTGCATATTTTTACAGACCTCCGATTTGTCTTTTTTGCTGAGAGCTGTACAGAAGTCCAAATGTTTTGAAAATTGGAGCGTACCTCACGCATCAAATTGTCTATCACCCAATTTTTTTATGGAATTTTTTGAATTTTTCTAGTATTTATTTTGATTTTTTTCATGAGCGCAGGTGCAGATGAGCTCGGGCTCAGATTCGAATTTTCATAAAGAAAAGATATATTTTTAAACTTCTTTAAAAAGACATACAAACACTTCAACAAACTACGCTTCGCAAGCCAAAATGGACTTATGTGTATTTTCTCTCTAATTTTTGGGATTGAGCCTTATAACATCTACATCCACGTTGAGCTGAGCAAATTTCGTTTTCTGCCTTCTCGTTAGAAAGTTTATCAGATCTCATCACATGCAAGGAAACATGCTAAAAGTTTCGAAGCAACACTTCGGGTTCATCCTGGACCTAGAGAGGGTTCTCTTTCGTTTGTTGGGAAAAAGTTGGGAGTCTGTCTCGTTGTCAAGTTCAACTTGAGAGTCAAGGTTGGACATTATATAAAAACGTCAAAGGCCAAGACAACAACATCACATTCCTACATTGAAGCTACAATCGATATCAGGGTTGAATTGCTCTAAATCGCTAATCACGCCGAGGACTTTAGATCGATCTAGCTTTAGCCACCGTATAGGCATATACTCTTGTAATATGATTTGAGATAATAAGTTGTGAAAAAGTTGAAGTCTATATCATTGTCAAGTTGGACTTGGGGATCTGAAAGGATCAGATGGACATGGAGGGCGGGGTGGGGGTGAATAGATATAATTGCAAATATTAATTAATTATTAGCCAGTTTAGGCAATGCCGAATATAAAGATGAGCCTAAATAATTGCTAAGGTGAGTTCAACAAGTACACTAAGGTAATTACAAAGATATGGTGAGATAAACAACACCAATATGATAGAAGTCAATGCAAGGCTAAATGGTCAAACTAAACCATAAAGTGTTAGGGTTTGACATAACCGAAGCTCGGAGACAAGGATGTACCCACATGTTTACCTCCTTGGAGGGAAGCTAGTCACCAGATTCTATATGCCCACTTCCCAACTTAGTCATCAAATGGGGGTGTAGCTCATATGGTAGAGCGCTTGCTTCACATGCGAGAGGCATGCGGTTTGATTCCTTGCACCTCCATTTTGTAAAAGAAAATCTTTTTTTTATGTTAAATGTTTTTTTACTATTTCAATGTTTTATATTTTTTTCAATTAAACTTGTTGCCAAACAGAGCACTATATTTCAAACATCATACAAAACAGTTCAACAATCACGGCTCCGCAACTCAAAACGGACTTATCTGTATTTTATCTCTAATTTTCCGAGATTGAACCTTATAACATCTAACATCCGTGTTGTGCTGACCAAATATGTCGTCAATTCTTTAACAACATTGTCGATATGCTGAGCACCCTTATCGCAAGGGCTAAGGCGGATGGACAGGTTGGTAATCTTATCCCACACTTGATTGATGGAGGTATGTATATCCATCTTACACTATGCAGATGCTACCATAAGTTCCCGTTGAGCTTCATATGGTTAGGGTCAAGAATATTTTTTTAACAAAGGCTCTTTCTCTATTGTCTATGGTTTGAGTATGAGGTTTTGGGAAGGCACTTGATTAGGAGACAGACAACACAGTCTCTAAAACCCATCTCTTTTCATTGCGGGCGGTTATGGCCGAGGTACTGCTGAATATCGCCTTTCGGCTCGCACTTGCTGGTGACAAATGGACAAAATGACTTCACCTGGTACATATGTTTTAACGAAATATGTATATGGCAATCGTGTGGCAGATTGCGAAACTGCCACACGCATCCAGCGCTGTCAGTTCCCTCTCGATCTCCTTCCTTTCCCGCACGACCTCCCGATTTCTTTCCTTTCCCGCATGACTTCCGATCTCTTTCCTTTCCTGCACGTCCTTCCCCACCGACCTCCCCTGATTTCCTTCCTAATTTTCGTAATCGTCAATTATGGCCCCACGCGCCTTCCTGATTTTTGGCAAAAATAATGTTTGGACTAGGATTTGATCTCTGGTTTGCAGGTAATCAACAAAGGGAGCTTACCACCTCACCTATGACACTCATTGTTGAAGAAGCTAAGGGAAATACTGTTTTTGACATGTTTTTGCCTTTAATATGTTAGCACTGAAAATCTTTTTGTTTCAAGCATCATGGTAACTTTGATCATTGGGAATAAATTTGTTGAACCCGCCCCCCGGTAATTTCTGTAAATAGCACGATAGCATTCACGCCATTGACCTGATAATTTAGATACAAACATCGTGGTAACTTTAACCATTGGGGAAGACAAATGTGAAAAGATATCCGATAATTTATGTGTAAATAGATGGTAATATACACAGCGCACATCTGATAACTGAGGTAGAAACACCATGGTAACTTTGACCGTAGGGAATATTTTTTTAAAAAAGATACTCCGCTATCTTCTGTGTAAATAGCACGGTAGTATACCTCCCTCCCCTGGCATTTTTATGTGTATGTAGTATGAAAACATATGCATTGCGATAACTAAACACCATGATAAGTTTTTGACCCGTGGGAGAGGGGGGGGGATTTGTTGCTGAAACATACCCCTGTAAATTTTGTGTAAATAGCATGATATTTTAAGCACTACGGGCTTGATAGGTTACCTAGAATCACCATGATAACTTTTTGTTCCGGGAAAAAGTTGTTCAAAACATCCCCAATAATTTTTGTGTAAATAACATGATAATATAAGCACCGCATAACCGATAACTTGCAATATAAACATGATGGTAACTTTTTTTACCAAAGGAAAATAAGTTGTTAAAAACATACACTCACTTCGCGCGTGGGCCTCTTGGATGAACACAACACATGGCGTGCCACGGGAAAGTCACATAATGTTTAATGTCATGAGGGACACACGTGCTATAGGCGTGATAAGTTACGCAAAAACATCGTGATAATTTTTGACCTATGGAAAAAGCTACCGAAACACACCCAGGTTTTTAGGTGCAAGTATCATGATAATATACGAACTGTAGACCTGGTAACTCATGTACAATCCCTCATGATAACTTTGAACGGGGGGGAGGTTGATGTACATATACCCTGATAACTTATGTGTAAGTACCACTGTATTTTACACATTGAAGACCTTATAACTTGTGTATAAAACACAGTGGTAACTTTGAAGGGGTGTAGTTGTTGAAGCATAGTACCTGGTACGTTCTATGTAAATAGCACGGTAAGTTATGCAACACAGCCTGATAACTTGCATACGAATACCATGGTAACTTTGTCCTGAGGAGAAATCATGTGGTAGACGTGAAGAAGTGACAGTTTTCTCGGGGGTAGGCGCCCGAGATGTGCAGGAGAAGCAGGTTTCTCGGGTGAGCCTACGGGGTCGTTTGGGAGAAGGCGAGGTCAAAGGACGAGGGATCGTGTGGTACTTTAAAATGAAAAAAGTAGAGGTGTGGCAATTTTGTTTCCTATTTGGCTAACTGTTGATCTTACCTTCAATTTACCACCGTAAACATCTCTTTTTTTGAGGGGAAAGATTGCAATTATATTAAAATATCATCACAGTCATTACAATCAGATTGCACCAGCAACGCCAAAACCAGTGGTAGTTGGCCCATATGGACAGCCCCCCTACCACTGCTCTGGGTTAGTCTGGCTAACTCATGAGCAACTTTGTTGCCATCTCTCCCAATCTTTTGAAAGACAATGTTTGAACTATCTTGAATAAGATCCCTAATCACAATATAATGCTCTCTCCAAGCTGCAAGAGGGGTTGCAGGGGACAGAATGTTCAAAATAACTGCAGCACAATCAGATTCTACGATGATCTTATCATTTCCCAAGTCAAGAGCAGCCTTCAGCCCAGTGACACACGCACAAACTTCAGCCTCTTCGGCACTTGCACAGGGATGGAGTTTTACGCCCTCTGCTCTAATAAGTCTGCCCATGAAGTCTCTTATAATGTACCCAGCACTAGATTCACCCGAAATGGCCACAAACGCAGCATCTGTGTTTACTTTCAGCCATCCCACAGGAGGTCTAGTCCAACTAGACATACCAGCATGGCTTGGACCAGGTTTGGTCAACACCGACCTATGACACTTCTGCGGAGAAGGCGCAACAACCGGCTTCTTTCCTTTATCATCAGTAGCGAGGCATTCACCCCAAAAAGAAACAGAGAAGTTTTGCAGGAATCTAACCGAGTCTAAAATGGAGCTCTTCCCTTGGTTGTGGACCACATCATTTCGGAGGAACCAAGCACGCCAGAACACAAGAAGCACCAAATCACGCTGCCTTGGTTTGATTTTTGCAAGGAGGATTAGAAGCCAGTCAGGCCCATTGTAAATAAAACCCCTTTCCCTAGGAAGATCTCACACCCCTTGCAACTGATCTCTTAAGGCACGGGCTTTGGTACATTCTGTTGGGGAACGTAGCAGAAATTCAAAATTTTCCTACGTGTCACCAAGATCTATCTATGGAGAGACCAGCAACGAGGGGAAGGAGAGTGCATCTACATACCCTTGTAGATCGCTAAGCAGAAGCGTTCAAGTGAACGGGGTTGATGGAGTCGTACTCTTCGTGATCCAAATCACCGGAGATCCTAGTGCCGAACGAACGACACCTCCGCGTTCAACACACGTACAACCCGGTGACGTCTCCCATGCCTTGATCCAGCAAGGAGAGAGGGAGAGGTTGAGGAAGACTCCATCCAGCAGCAGCACAACGGCGTGGTGGTGATGGAGGAGTGTGGCAATCCTGCAGGGCTTCGCCAAGCACCACGGGAGAGGAGAAGTACTTGGGAGAGGGGAGAGGGCTGCACCAGAACATTGGTATGGCTGCCCTCCCACCCCCCACATATATATAGGGGCAAGGGAGAGGGGGGAGGCACAGCCTTGTCCCTTCCTCCAAGGAAGGGTGCGGCTAGGAGGAGTCCCTCCTCCCCAAGGCACCTCGGAGGTGCCTTCCCCCTTTAGGACTCTTCCTTTCCTTATCCTTTGGCGCATGGGCCTCTTGGGGCTGGTGCCCTTGGCCCATATAGGCCAAGGTGCACACCCCTACAGCCCATGTGCCCCCCCCAGGGCAGGTGGCCCCACCCGGTGGACCCCCGAGACCCTTCCGGTGGTCCCGGTACAATACCGGTGACCCCGAAACTTTTCCGGCGACCAAAACAGGACTTCCCATATATAAATCTTTACCTCCGGACCATTTTGGAACTCCTCGTGACGTCCGGGATCTCATCCGGGACTCCGAACAACATTCGGTAACCACATACAAACTTCCTTTATAACCCTAGCGTCATCGAACCTTAAGTGTGTAGACCCTACGGGTTCGGGAACCATGCAGCATGACCGAGACGTTCTCCGGTCAATAACCAACAGCGGGATCTGGATACCCATGTTGGCTCCCACATGTTCCACGATGATCTCATCGGATGAACCACGATGTCAAGGACTTAATCAATCCCGTATACAATTCCCTTTGTCTAGCGGTATTGTACTTGCCCGAGATTCGATCGTCGGTATCCCGATACCTTGTTCAATCTCGTTACCGGCAAGTCTCTTTACTCGTTCCGTAACACATCATCCCGTGATCAACTCCTTGATCACATTGTGCACATTATGATGATGTCCTACCGAGTGGGCCCAGAGATACCTCTCCGTCACACGGAGTGACAAATCCCAGTCTCGATTCGTGCCAACCCAACAGACACTTTCGGAGATACCCGTAGTGTACCTTTATAGCCACCCAGTTACGTTGTGATGTTTGGCACACCCAAAGCACTCCTACGGTATCCGGGAGTTGCACAATCTCATGGTCTAAGGAAATGATACTTGACATTAGAAAAGCTTCAGCGAACGAACTACACGATCTTTGAGCTATGCTTAGGATTGGGTCTTGTCCATCACATCATTCTCCTAATGATGTGATCCCGTTATCAACGACATCCAATGTCCATGGTCAGGAAACCGTAACCATCTATTGATCAACGAGCTAGTCAACTAGAGGCTTACTAGGGACATGGTGTTGTCTATGTATCCACACATGTATCTGAGTTTCCTATCAATACAATTCTAGCATGGATAATAAACGATTATCATGAACAAGGAAATATAATTAATCAATTTATTATTACCTCTAGGGCATATTTCCAATAGTCTCCCACTTGCACTAGAGTCAATAATCCAGTTCACATCGCTATGTGATTAACACTCAAGGTCACATCCCCATGTGACTAACACCCAAAGAGTTTACTAGATTCAATAATCTAGTTCACATTTACCATGTGATTAACACTCGATGAGTTCTGGGTTTGATCATGTTATGCTTGTGAGAGAGGTTATAGTCAACGGGTCTGAACCTTTCAGATCCGTGTGTGCTTTACAAATCTCTATGTCATCTCCTAGATGCAGCTACCACGCTCTATTTGGAGCTATTCCAAATAACTGTTCTACTATACGAATCCAGTTTACTACCCGAATAATCTGGATTAGTGTCAAAGTTTGCATCGCCGTAACCCTTTACGACGAACTCTTTTACCACCTCCATAATCGAGAAAATCCCTTAGTCCACTAGTTACTAAGGATAACTTTGACCGCTGTCCTGTGATGCATTCTTGGATCACTCTTGTACCCCTTGACTGACTCATGGCAAGGCACACTTCAGGTGCGGTACACAGCATAGCATACTGTAGAGCCTGCGTCTTAAGCATAGGGGTCGACCTTCGTCCTTTCTCTTTATTCTGCCGCGGTCGAGCTTTAAGTCTTAACTTCATACCTTACAACTCAGGCAAGAACTCCTTCTTTGACTGATCTATCTTGAACACCTTCAAGATCATGTCAAAGTATGTGCTCATTTGAAAGTTCCATTAAGCGTTTTGATCTATCCTTATAGATCTTGATGCTCAATGCTCAAGTAGCTTAATCCAGGCTTTCCATTGAAAAACACTTTCCAAATAACCCTATATGCTTTCCAGAAATTCTACGTCATTTCCGATCAACAACATGTTAACAACACATATTCATCAGAAATTCTATAGTGCTCCCACTCACTTCTTTGGAAATACAAGTTTCTCATAAACTTTGTATAAACCCAAAATTCTTTGATCATCTTATCAAAGCATACATTCCAACTCCGAGATGCTTACTCCAGTCCTCAGAAGGATAGCTGGAGCTTTGCATACTTATTAGCATCTTTCAGGATTGACAAAACCTTCCGGTTGTATCACATACAACCTTTCCTCAAGAAAATCGTCGAGGAAACAATGTTTTGACATCCTATCTGCAAGATTTCATAAATAATGCAGTAGTTGCTAATATAATTCCAACAGACTCTTAGCATCGCTACGAGTGAGAAAGTCTCATCGTAGTCAACTCCTTGAACTTGTCGGAAAACATCTTAACGACAAGTCAAGCTTTCTTAATGGTGACATTTACCATCATTGTCCGTCTTCCTTTTAAAATCCATCTGAACTCAACAGCCTTACGACCATCGAGCTATTCTGCCAAAGTCTACACTTTGTTTTCATACATGGATCCTCTCTCGGATTTTATGGCCTCGAGCCATTTATCGGAATCCGGGCCCACCATCGCTTCTCCATAGCTCGTAGGCTCATTGTTGTCTAGCAACATGACTTCCAAGACAGGATTACGTACCACTCTGAAGTAGTACGCATCCTTGTCATCCTACGAGGTTTGGTAGTGACTTGATCTGAAGTTTCATGATCACTATCATAAGCTTCCACTTCAATTGGTGTAGGTGCCACAGGAACAACTTCCTGTGCCCTGCCACACACTAGTTGAAGAGATGGTTCAATAACCTCATCAAGTCTCCACCATCCTCCCACTCAATTCTTTTGAGAGAAACTTTTCTTCGAGAAAGGACCCGATTCTAGAAACAATCCCTTATTGCTTTCGGATCTGAGACAGGAGGTATACCCAATTGTTTTGGGTGTCCTATGAAGATGCATTTATCCGCTTTGGGTTCGAGCTTATCAGCCTGAAACTTTTTCACATAAGCGTCGCAGCCCCAAACTTTTAAGAAATGACAACTTAGGTTTCCCTAAACCATAGTTCATACGGTGTCATCTCATCGGAATTACGTGGTGCCCTATTTAAAGTGAATGTGGTTGTCTTTAATGCCTAACCCATAAACTATAGTGGTAATTCGATAAGAGACATCATGGTATGCATCATATCCAATAGGGTGCAGTTATGATGTTCGGACACACTATCACACTATGATGTTCGAGGCTGTATCAGTTGTGAAACACTTTCCACAATGTCTTAATTCTGTGCCAAACTCGTAATTCAGATATTCATCTCTATGATCATATCATAGATATTTTATCCTCTTGTCACGACGATCTTTCAACTTCACCCTAAAATTACTTGAACCTTTCAATAATTCAGACTCGTGATTCATCAAGTAAATATACTCAACATCTACTCAAATCATCTGTGAAGTAAGAACATAAGGATATCCACTACATGCCTCAGCACTCATTGGACTGCACACATCAAAATGTATTTCTTCCAACAAGTTGCTTTCTAGTTCCATTTTACTGAAAAACGAGGCTTTCAGTCATCTTGCCCATGTGGTATGATTTGCATGTCTCAAGTGATTCAAAATCAAGTGAGTCAAAACGGTCCATTTGCATAGAGTTTCTTCATGCATATACACCAATAGACATGGTTCGCATGTCTCAAACTTTTCAAAAAACGAGTGAGCCCAAAGATCCATCAACATGGAGCTTCTTCATGCGTTTTATACCGATATGACTTACGTGGCAGTGCCACAAGCAGGTGGTATTATCATTACTATCTTATATCTTTTGGCATGAACATGTGTATCACTACGATCGAGATTCAATAAACCATTTATTTTAGGTGCAAGACCATTGAAGGTATTATTCAAATAAACAGAGTAACTATTATTCTCTTTAAATGAATAACCGTATCGCGATAGACATAATCCAATCATGTCTATGCTCAACGCAAACACCAAATAACAATTATTTAGGTTTTAATACCAATCTCGATGGTAGAGGGAGCGTGCGATGCTTGATCATATCAACCTTGGAAACACTTCCAACACATATCGTCAACTCACCTTTAGCTAGTCTCCGTTTATTCCGTAGCTATTATTTCGAGTTACTAACACTTAGCAACCGAATCAGTATCTAATACCCTGGTGCTACTAGGAGTACTTAGTAAAGTACACATTAACACAATGTATATCCAATATACTTCTATCGACCTTGCCAGCCTTCTCATCTACCAAGTATCTAGGGTAATTCTGCTCCAGTGGCTGTTCCCTTTATTACAGAAGCACTTAGTCTCGGGTTTGGGTTCAACCTTGGGTTTCTTCACTAGAGCAGCAGCTGATTTGCCGTTTCATGAAGCATCCCTTTTTGCCCTTGCCCTTCTTGAAAACTAGTGGTTTCACCAACCATCAACAACTGATGCTCCTTCTTGATCTCTACTTTTGTGGTGTCAAACATCGCGAATATCTCAAGGATCATCATATATGTCCCTGATATATCATAGTTCATCATGAAGCTCTAGCAGCTTGGTGGTAATGACTTCGGAGAACCATCACTATTTCATCTGGAAGATCAACTCCCACTCGATTCAAGCGATTGTTGTACTCAGACAATCTGAGCACAAGCACAACAATTGAGCTTTTCTCCTTAGTTTGCAGGCTAAGAAAATCGTCGGAGGTCTTATACCTCTTGACGTGGGCACGAGCCTGAAATCCCAATTTCAGCCCTCGAAACATCTCATATGTTTCGCGATGTTTCAAAACGTCTTCGGTGCCTCAACTCTAAACCGTTTAACTGAACTATCACGTAGTTATCAAAATGTGTATGTCAGATGTTCGCAACATCCACAGACAATGTTCGAGGTTCAGCACACTGAGTGGTGCATTAAGGACATAAGCCTTCTATGAAGCAATGAGGACAATCCTCAGTTTACGGACCTAGTCCGCATAATTGCTACTATCAACTTTCAACTAAATTTTCTCTAGGAACATATCTAAACAGTAGAACTGAAGCGCGAGCTACGACATAATTTGCGAAGACCTTTTGACTATGTTCAGGATAATTAAGTTCATCTTATGAACTCCCACTCAGATAGACATCCCTCTAGTCATCTAAGTGATTACATGATCCGAGTCAACTAGGCCGTGTCCGATCATCACGTGAGACGGACCAGTCAACGTCGGTGAACATCTTCATGTTGATCGTATCTTCTATACGACTCATGCTCGACCTTTCGGTCTTCTGTGTTCCGAGGCCATGTCTGTACACATGCTAGGCTCGTCAAGTCAACCTAAGTGTTTCGCGTGTGTAAATCTGTCTTACACCCATTGTATGTGAACGTTAGAATCTATCACACCCGATCATCACGTGGTGCTTCGAAACAACGAACTGTCGCAACGGTGCACAGTTAGGGGAAACACCTTCTTGAAATTATTATGAGGGATCATCTTATTTACTACCGTCGTTCTAAGTAAACAAGATGCAAAAACATGATAAACATCACATACAATCAAATAATAGTGACATGATATGGCCAATATCATATAGCTCCTTTGATCTCCATCTTGGGGCTCCATGATCATCATCGTCACCGGCATGACACCATGATCTCCATCATCATGATCTCCATCATCGTGTCTTCATGAAGTTGTCTCGCCAACTATTACTTCTACTTCTATGGCTAACGGTTAGCAATAAAGTAAAGTAATTACATGACGTTTATGTTGACACGCAGGTCATAAATAAATAAAGACAACTCCTATGGCTCCTGCCGGTTGTCATACTCATTGACATGCAAGTCGTGATTCCTATTACAAGAACATGATCAATCTCATACATCACATATATCATTCATCACATCCTTTGGCCATATCACATCACATAGCATACCCTGCAAAAACAAGTTAGACGTCCTCTAATTGTTGTTTGCATGTTTTACGTGGCTGCTATGGGTTTCTAGCAAGAACGTTTCTTACCTACGCAAAACCACAACGTGATATGCCAATTGCTATTTACCCTTCATAAGGACCCTTTTCATCGAATCCGATCCGACTAAAGTGGGAGAGACAGACACCCGCTAGCCACCTTATGCAACTAGTGCATGTCAGTCGGTGGAACCAGTCTCACGTAAGAGTACGTGTAAGGTCGGTCCGGGCCGCTTCATCCCACGATGCCGCCGAATCAAGATAAGACTAGTAACGGCAAGCATATTGAACAAAATCAACGCCCACAACTACTTTGTGTTCTACTCGTGCATAGAAACTACGCATAGACCTAGCTCATGATGCCACTGTTGGGGAACGTAGCAGAAATTCAAAATTTTCCTACGTGTCACCAAGATCTATCTATGGAGAGACCAGCAACGAGGGGAAGGAGAGTGCATCTACATACCCTTGTAGATCGCTAAGCAGAAGCGTTCAAGTGAACGGGGTTGATGGAGTCGTACTCGTCGTGATCCAAATCACCGGAGATCCTAGTGCCGAACGAACGGCACCTCCGCGTTCAACACACGTACAGCCCGGTGACGTCTCCCATGCCTTGATCCAGCAAGGAGAGAGGGAGAGGTTGAGGAAGACTCCATCCAGCAGCAACACAACGGCGTGGTGGTGATGGAGGAGCGTGGCAATCCTGCAGGGCTTCGCCAAGCACCACGGGAGAGGAGAAGTACTTGGGAGAGGGGAGAGGGCTGCACCAGAACATTAGTATGGCTGCCCTCCCACCCCCCACATATATATAGGGGCAAGGGAGAGGGGGGGAGGCACAGCCTTGGCCCTTCCTCCAAGGAAGGGTGCGGCTAGGAGGAGTCCCTCCTCCCCAAGGCACCTCGGAGGTGCCTTCCCCCTTTAGGACTCTTCCTTTCCTTATCCTTTGGCGCATGGGCCTCTGCCCATGTGGCCCCCCGGGGCAGGTGGCCCCACCTGGTGGACCCATGAGACCCTTCCGGTGGTCCCGGTACAATACCGGTGACCCCGAAACTTGTCCGGTGACCAAAACAGGACTTCCCATATATAAATCTTTACCTCCGGACCATTCCGGAACTCCTCGTGACGTCCGGGATCTCATCCGGGACTCCGAACAACATTCGGTAACCACATACAAACTTCCTTTATAACCCTAGCGTCATCGAACCTTAAGTGTGTAGACCCTACGGGTTCCGGAACCATGCAGACATGACCGAGACGTTCTCCGGTCAATAACCAACAGCGGGATCTGTATACCCATGTTGGCTCCCACATGTTCCACGATGATCTCATCGAATGAACCACGATGTCGAGGATTCGATCAATCCCGTATACAATTCCCTTTATCTATCGGTACGATACTTGCCCGAGATTCGATCGTCGGTATCCCGATACCTTGTTCAATCTCGTTACCAGCAAGTCTCTTTACTCATTCCGTAACACATCATCCCGTGATCAACTCCTTGATCACATTGTGCACATTATGATGATGTCCTACCGAGTGGGCCCAGAGATACCTCTCCGTCACACGGAGTGACAAATCCCAGTCTCGATTCGTGCCAACCCAACAGACACTTTCGAAGATACCTGTAGTGCACCTTTATAGCCACCCAGTTACGTTGTGACGTTTGGCACACCCAAAGCACTCCTACGGTATCCGGGAGTTGCACAATCTCATGGTCTAAGGAAATGATACTTGACATTAGAAAAGCTTTAGCATACGAACTACACGATCTAGTGCTATGCTTAGGATTGGGTCTTGTCCATCACATCATTCTCCTAATGATGTGATCCCGTCATCAACGACATCCAATGTCCATGGTCAGGAAACCGTAACCATCTATTGATCAACGAGCTAGTCAACTAGAGGCTTACTAGGGACATGGTGTTGTCTATGTATCCACACATGTATCTGAGTTTCCTATCAATACAATTCTAGCATGGATAATAAACGATTATCATGAACAAGGAAATATAATAATAATCAATTTATTATTGCCTCTAGGGCATATTTCCAACACATTCCACCACAGCATGAAAACTGTTCTCGTCTGCCATACCACAAATATTGCACGTACTATCAATCTCCAGATTCCTTTTGCATTTATTTTGCTTTGTAGCAAGATTATCACAGGCCAACCTCCAACCAAAGGACAGGACCTTGTTTGGGATATCAGCATTCCACACCAACTTCCACATATTCCTGTCACCTTTGGAGCAGCGCTACTTCCGGTCAGGTTGTTATTACAGTGCTTCAAATTATATGCAAGCTTGTACGCACTACGGACAGAGAAATGCCCGGACGTTTCATAGTGCCACGCTGGAGTATCCTCCATCTCATGTATCGGAATCTTTATCTTTAAGATCACCTCCACATCATTTGGCCAAAACACCTGTCTCACCAACTCCTCATTCCATTCCTTTCTCTCAGGTAAGAAGAGATCACACACTCTGCGAATCCTAGACCGTTTCCTACTGCCAAGAATTTTTAGGGACGGTTCTGTAGGAATCCAATTGTCCCTCCAAATACGGATACAATTACCATTTCCAATCCTCCAGATTACTCCTTTCCTCAAAAGCTCCAAACCAAATTCGATTCCCCTCCACGCTTGAGATGCTTCACCAGAAAACACTGTATCAAGGACATTGCCGTTAGGGTAGTACCTTGTTTTGAAGAGTCGAGCACATAAACTCTCTGGCGACTGGATTAATCTCCAAGCCTGTCGCGCTAAGAGAGCCTGGTTGAAACAAACAGTGTCGCGGAAACCGATTCCTCCCTGAGATTTTGGTTTGATCAAGCATTCCCAAGAGGCCCAATGAACCCTCCTCTGTCCTTGCTCCTCCCCCAGAAGAAACGCCTCACAAGTTTCATATAATCATCATGGAAACTCATCGGCATCTTAAACACACTCATCGTGTAAGTGGGAAGCGCTTGAGCAACAGATTTGATGAGAACCTCTTTTGTAGCCATGGCCATATATCTTTCATTCCAGTCAGATAGCCTTTTGTTGAACCTGTCGTTGATAGGCTGAAACTTCTCAGCCTTCATACGCCCTTCCGGTGTGGGTAGCCCCAGGTATTTCTCCTTGAAAGTACAATTTTGGACACTTAGAACCTCCTTCACTTCTTCCATCCTAGAAGCTGGGCACTCAGAATTGAACAGGAGGGAACATTTCTCATGGCTAACCAGTTGGCCAGTGCTCCTAACAAACACCTGAATCGCCTTATTTACCACTGAAGCTTGCTGACCATTAGCTTCGAAAAACAGGGTAATATCATCAGCAAAAAATAAGTGAGATATCCCAGGGGCAGAACGAGCAATCTTTAGCTCTCTTAGTTCGCCCTTGTTTACCGCATTCTTTAGTAATCTGGACAGACCATCAACGACAAAGAGGAACAGGTAGGGAGAAAGAGGATCGCCCTGGCGTAAACCTCTAGAAGGGGAGAACTCCTCAGAAAGCTCCCCACACACTTATGGCATATCGGACAGAAGTAACACACGCCATGACCCAACTCACACATCTAGGGTTGAACCCCAACTTAGTGAGCACACCCTTTAAATACTTCCAGTCCACACGGTCATAAGCTTTTGAGAGGTCCATCTTGAAAGCGCAGAACGAGTCACTTGAGTTCCTCCCCTTTTGGATGGCATGGAAGCATTCAAACGCGATAAGAGTGTTGTCACTAATGAGCCTTCCTGGGATGAAAGCGCTTTGCTCAATGCCAATAAGGTCGTCCAGGAGCGGTCTCAAGCGGTTCACTAAGCACTTCGACACCACTTTGTAAATAACATTGCATAAAGAGATTGGCCGAAAATCTTTTAACTCCACCGCTTGGTTAGTCTTGGGGATGAGAACAATAGTAGTAGTATTCAACTCACTCGGCATGACACCATCCGTAAAGAATTGCTTTACAGCTCCGACCACCTCTTCTTTTAGAACATCCCAGTTTCGCTGGTAAAAACGCGCGGGGAAACCGTCCGGCCCCGGGGATTTTAGCGGCCCAATCTGAAATAGGGCGTCGCTGATCTCTTTCACCGTAAACTCTTCCATTAATTTTTCATTCATCTCATTTGTAACCAAGGTCTCAATATGATTCAGCAAGCCCGCAGGGTTCACATTTGAGTCTTCTGTAAACAGATCACAGAAAAACCCCTTTGCAATCGCTTTGATTTCTTCTTCATTGTTTGTGAACTGCCCATTAGCCTTCCGAAGTTTTTTGATCCTGTTCTTTCTGGCACGCCAAGAGGCCCTTCGCTGAAAATATTTGGTGTTTTGGTCGCCCTCACGAAGCCACGTAACTCTACTCCTTTGAAGGTAAAGAAGCTCTTCCCGCAATAACAATTCATCCATTTTTGCTGATAAGATCTTTATTTCCTGCTCATGTGTGTTATAGTCCTTCAACAGATTCGCTAGTTTCCCTCTACGTTTGGCTAATTCTTTTGTAATAGAACCAATAGATTGGTTGCTCCAGGCTTTAAGAACTTCCATGATACAGTCCACCTTCTCAGTTAGGTGCTTGAGGTCTTGGACAGGGGCATGATGGTTCCAGGCATTCTCAATTATCCCAGCCAAGGCCTCCTCTCTTTCCCACATCACTTCGTAGCGACCTTTTTTCCTTTTCCTTCTCTTAAATTGCAACTTCTCTAGGCAGAGTAAAAGAGGACAGTGGTCAGATCTCGGCGACACAAGATGTTTGATGCACGCATCAGAGAAAATGTCCTGCCATTCAGGCGAAGCAACAGCTCTATCCAACCGCACTCGAACATTTTTATCCCCTAATTGATTGTTATTATACGTCCAGCCCACTCCTTTAAACCCAAGGTCATGCATATTACATTCAGATAAAACTTCCCTGAAAGCTTTCATCAGGGGTTCACTCCTTCTTTTTCTAGAGATATGTTTGCTTTGCCACATGGCCTCGTTAAAATCACCGATCATGAGCCAAGGTTCACTAGCGTTTGATTTGATGCGTCTTAACAGATCCCACATACAATGTCGGTCCTGGGACCTGGGCTCACCATAAACAAAGGTTCCTCTCCATTTTATTTCACCAGAAACAGAAACTTTTACATCGACATGATGGATTCCGAAGTTTATTAACTCGACATCTACGGAATCATCCCAGAAGAGGGCTAGGCCTCCCCCCTTCCCTTTAACAGAGACAATGATATTGTGCCTGAAGCCAATTCTACGCCCCACCCCCTCCACAAAATACTTGCCTTGCCTAGTTTCGGAGAGGAACACAATCTCCGGGCAGTGAACACGCACAAGGCGTGTCAGCTCCTGAACTGTCCGGGGCCGCCCCAGTCCCCGGCAGTTCCAGGCCAAGATTTTCATGGCTCCTGACGGGCGCTATCACTCGCGCCCGTCAGTTTACCGGCAGCCCCTGGGCCGGCAGCTTCCCGACCACCCTTCTCAACCTTATAGTGCTCTACCTCTACAGAACCCACATCTCTAGGCTTTTTGTTACTTGTGATTACATCATCGCTATTGCTCTCAGGTTCTATAGATAGAGGATCCTTGACTCTGTCCAGCCGCTTGCCGAGAACAGAAGCGGCGCCTCCTCCTTTACCAGAATGCATGTCCCCCTTATGGCCTCTCTTTCTCAGATATACTTTGTTCTTGACCGTGTTTGGATGGTCCATCTCTTTAACGACCCCCTGCAGATTAACAAGATCCTCAACAACACGCTGGGCGTCGCCGACGGAGCCTCCACCAGCACTAGTCTTTGGAGGGAGCTCCGGGACCAGCCCCACCGGTAAAGTTATTTCTTCAGGCTCAGGCGTCTTCTTGTCTTCTGCCTCATTTCCATGCATTTGGCCCAGCACATTGGTCTGCATTTGCACCTTGTCTCCCTCCTTCTTTGTGTTGCTGGGGTTAGGTGCAGAAACCAAGGCAGCATCAGCGGTGCGAGAAGCATCCACCATGTCGTTCAGCAGACCCACAACAACCGAGGCGCCAACTGGATCACTGGGAGATCCATCCCCCACATCAATGTTGTTGTCTGAACCCTTCCGGGGGGCATCGGTTTCCATTAGCTCACCCACTGAAAGGCGAGCAACATCTTCACTCACTTTCTCAACCGTCTTCAACACCACATCCACACTTGGAGTGTTGATTTGAGAGTTGCAGTTTGGCTTTGGGGCACGCCAAGGACAGGTAGCAGCCTGCGAGGGCTTTGGTTTCCCCATCTTATCGGCAAGGAACCAGGCACGGGGGTCATCAAAGTGCACTGGACGCACACTGATGTCCTTGGAATACCTCAGTTTTTTTCTCATCATTAGGAAGATCACAACTGGCTTCCATATGCCATAAGAAGCCGCAGAATAAACAGAAGTTTGGAAGTCTTTCATAGCGCAGGAAAACAATCACCTCTTTTCCAGTTATCTCGTCAGCCAGGGTGATCTCCTTTGGCAGAGCAGAGTACAAGGGGAGCAACACTCTCGCACGCAGAAATTTGTCGCAGATGTTGCCCCTCGCGTGCTGATCAACCAGCAGCATCTTCCCAACCTGTTCTCCCAGATTTCAGGCAAGTTCCTTTGTAAGGAGGTAAAAAGGAATACCCCGGAACTGAACCCAAATAGGAACATGAGAGAACACAGCCGAAGCAGGGTCAGCCCCAGATTCCAAGCCTACAACCAAGAACGGGTCTCCCTTGTACTGCCATGGGCCACCCCTAGTGACATGTTGTCGATCACCATCTTCTGAGAATTCTAGGACGAATTTACGTCCTTCCTTTGCCGACATCTGATGATCGCCCAACGCCCCACGGATCTTCCAGACCCCTTTCATATGGTCAATCAACTGACGGGGGTTCACCATCAGCACAGACAAGAAGAGACCAACAGCCAGAAAACGCGTCTGAACCGCTTCGCGAGCCCCCAATATGTTAATGATCAGGGTTTTCTTCACTGGATCCGCAGCAGAGAGGGCAAGCTCCTTACCCGGCCGGCGAATGGCTTCGCCGTCGTCTTGAGCGGCTGAGCTCCCAGCGGCCAACAGGGACCCTGACGCATCCCTCGTGGACTTGGACACCATCCCTGGAGTCACCTGAGAAGTCATCTTTAGATGGGCTTCAGATGTCGCCATCAGGCAATCGGTCGAACACCTGTAGTGCGTGGAGCAAAGGCTGGTGTGGCTTCCCAAGGAGAATGATGGAAAGCGCAGCACCAGCAGCCTCCTAAATAGCAGATCTTCCATGGGCTTGTAAATGCCCTCATTATTCTCCAAATAACTCCTAGAAGATGGAAACGAAAGTTTCTCCTCAAACTGAAACGGAACCTATATACGCTCCAGTTCATCATGGACTTTTAATTCAGAAAACGGAAGGGTCTCTGAAGGTGGATCACGACCTGGATCAGGTGGCTCCTTGTCTCCTTCCTCGGGGGAAGGCAATAGTTTGCCACTCACGATCTTCACTCGAAACCTCAGGAACAGGAGGCGGAGCTTTAGTTTCTGGATCTCCCGCAGAGATTTCCTAAAACGACTCTGGAGGGTGGGTGAAAGGGTGTGCTCTGGTTGGGGAAGGTTGCATAGAGGGGTCTCGAGGTTGGTTTTCGTAGGTTTCTGGGTTACAGGGACAAGCCATCGACGATTTCCACA
Organism: Triticum urartu; assembly: GCF_003073215.2. Taxonomy (NCBI): domain Eukaryota; kingdom Viridiplantae; phylum Streptophyta; class Magnoliopsida; order Poales; family Poaceae; genus Triticum; species Triticum urartu. The sequence continues at coordinate 91,049,995 of NC_053026.1, forward strand.
GGAGGGTAGGAAATCGCCAATGGAGTCGCCTCTGGCGGGTTTCGGGAGGGGAACGGGCTGTCGCATGATTTTTCTCGTCTAGACCCCCCGTAAACATCTCTAATATGCTCGCCAACTGGTTCTCTGAGTTGAACCCTAGACTTAAGGCTCAAATACATGTGGAGTTATTATGCGATCTATGTTTGTAAATCCAAAATCTCAATAATGGTTTTAGAAGAATTAGAGTTTTCAACTGTTTGTAGGTTATCCACGAGATTATACATCTGAGTTGTACGTTGTATGCACACGAGTCTCTGACGACTGGGTGCAGCAAAATCAAAGCGCGGATATTGTTCAACAAATGCAGTCAGATTTTGGGGCTGTCCTCATTCAGTCCTCGTCTGAAAGAAACTGTGTTCGGAGTTGGGAATAGCGGTGGCGATCCCACCGTGCTGGCTTGATTCCCAGGGCGCAGTGGCAAGGTGGCTCCTCGAGTGGATTGCACAGGCACAAGACGATGAGAGGCGATGATGATCCAAGTAGTGTATGCTTTGTGGTTGGCTAGAAACGAAGCAAGAGATGGCAAGCGTATAGAGGATCCGCACGAAATAGGGAAGCGGGTGATTCTGCTGCTGGATGAGTGGAAAAGAGTTCATGGCAAAACCTCCTGCCCAGTCTCAGCCTAGAATGGGATCAAAGTGGGAACCACCGGAGGAGGGCTGGTTTAAAACCAACTCGGACGGCACGTTCTCTCAAAGCCGGGACAAGGGGGGTGCTGGTGTTGTTCTGAGAGATTCGATGGGGGCGTTCAGAGCTGCTGCCTGTCATGTCTTCAGCAATGTCATGTATCCGGAGAAGGTGGAGCTTCTAGCTTGCCCAAGAGCTATACAAGTGGCTATGGAGTGCAATGTGCAGGTGCTGCGGCTACATCTTGAGCTGGATAACATGGCGGTGGTGGCAGCAATTAACAATCAGGCAAAGGATCTCTCAGTGCTTGGGACTTGTACTCAGGAGATAAAGGGAATGCTTCAACATTTCATGGAGGTCAAGGTGTCGTGGGTGGGCAGAGATGCCAATAGTGCCGCGGATAAGCTAGCTAAAGTAGGTTTAGGGGATGAATTTTGTAAGGTTTGGCTTTCTGTTCCGCCGGACTGTATTTTGGCGACTCTTTCAGACGAAATTCCTAGCTATGCTTAAGTAATAAAGCGGGCGGCATTGATCCTCAAAAAAAAAAATGCAGTCAGAGATGATACCACACATTTTCTTCCCACCGTCCGGAATTACTTGCCGCTCAAACAGATGTATAGTATTGTTGGAGCAATCTCGAATGTCTTTCTGGTCCTGAAAGCCACGTTTTCATCCTCCAGACAAGCAACTTAGCAATAGAAGATGGTTATGTGCAGGTGCAGAGGCTGAAGGTCTTTCATTTCTTTCTTCAAAATATACGCCGTATGTAATAAGGTACATATTGTTCTTTAGTAAATATAAGGTACATACTGTTTACAAAGGAGAAGACAAGGCTAGCAAAATTCCCAACACAAAAAGGAACCAAATCCGGCGCGCCTTCTTATTATGGAAGACATACACACACGGACATGTTCGACTCGTACCACAAACAGAACTCCAGATGACCATTGTGAACTTTAAGTTGCTATAGACGATCAGCCCATGCCCATGGTAACCACCTATCATAAAGCCAAATGACCAAGGGCTACGTCCAGATCTTCCTGATCGTCCTCATCACTGTGGTCAGATCCATGGAAGGGGTATTGCTGTGTAAAAACACCATCGTGGGCAAAAAGAAGTGGAAGGGAATTCAGCTCAAGCGTCTCAATGTACGCCTCGTGATCGTAGTCATTGGTCGAGTCCTTGGGTAGCCTCACGTCTCTAAGCCTTGCACACTTTGCCCGCAGCTCTGCATCGATGTGGATGTTGAAGCACTGGCGCAGGTCTAGGGACTCGAGGTGGTGGCAGTTGTCAAGTATGGCAGCAAGTGCACTGTTGTGGAGCCGATTGGCGAAGAGCTGAAGGTGACGTAGCTCAGGCATGTTGCTGGCGATGTCGAGGGCACGGTGGTTATCGAACTGTTCTTCACACTCAACATTGACCCACCGGTTGTTCAGGCGCAGCCGCTTCAGCTGTGGGAATGCTTGGCCAACAGCCTTCATCGAAATATAGATGGAGCAGGTAGTAAGCTCAAGCTCCTCGAGATGGGGCGATCTCTTGCCCAGAGCAACCAAGCCTTTGTGTGAGACTTTCATGCAGTTAACTAGCCGAAGGCTTTTCAACCCATTAGTTCTGCAAATTGTAGTACTTCAGTTAGATAAAAAAAAAGCATCGATCAACAACCTGACAGCAAGAACACCCGGTCAGGTGTCATATAGGTTCACTAAAAAAACAGAAGGTACGCTCTTTAGGGGGGAAAATGGTGGTAACAGAGGTTAAAATAATAATAGTTGCATACATTTATATATCTACAGAAAAAGAAGGTAGCATGTCAAACGAGAAAATGGCAACATGAAAATAATGCTAAATTCTTATTGAACTCATCCACTTCCAGTAAGTTATCAGTTCCAACAAAGTTTTATCGCAGAAAAAAAAGGAGCTCAAACGAAGTTTTAGTTCCTTGTATACCTGTGTGGATTGACAATCCAACATATGAGTTGCATAAAAGTGAATCAAAATAATGGCATAATACATGTTTAAAAATTATGAGTACTCCCTCCTTCCTTCTATATAGGGCCTAATGCTTTTTTCAAGACCGTCTTTGACTATTGACAAGATTAATAGTACATGACATGCATAATGTGAAAATTATATCATTGAAATCTACTTTCACATACGAATTTGATGGTATGCTTTGTGTAAGTTGCATGTCATATATTATTGCTCTAACATTTGGTCAAAGTTAACCTCGAAAAACGCATTAGGCCCTATATAGATGGAAGGAGGGAGTATCAGTTTATCACCCTTGTTGCACTGACATATCATCATGAGAAATGCATACAAGGTCAGTAACAATTAATTTTGTTTCAGGCATGGTACCATTCAACTTAACCAATCATGAAAACAAACACTTACCCAAACAATCCAACAATAATTTTCGAAATTAAAGCTATTACGTAAATTTAATTGGTAAAATCAGATACTCCCATAGCTTTGACAGCATGAACCAGAGGAAATACATATTCCTTAAAAGTTAAAATTCTCACAGCAGCCGAGAAAAAAAATCTTAGATGATCATAAAAAAGGTAATTGGAATAGTTAGTTAGTACACAATTTGATGAAAAGAAAAACCCTTCTGGTTGGTGGTACACAACTATAATGTCTAAATAAATATGGAGCAGCAGGATATACATTTAATATGAATCATAGTTATTGGTCTCTTATGTTTCATACGTTAACCATGAAACATACTCCCTCCGTCCCATAATGTAAGACGTTTTTTAACACTAGTGTATGTCAAAAAACATCTTACATTATGGGACGGAGGGAGTAGTACATATAAAAAAGCTTTCCAACAATTAACCAAAACAGAAAACCACATCATGAACCAAGATGGTAAGGAATCTCCAAGATCCAAGGTACCCTTTCACACAGAAGAACAAGCAGCAGTCCAAACTGGTGGAGAAGGTTGAGCAATCCACATATACTTCAACACCCTTAAGACGAAAAAGAAGACCAAGGCACAAAACATAATCTTAGCTATCCTCCTCGCAAAAATGAACAAGATATCATGGATACTGATAACCAGAATTGGCAAAATTGGTTTTGTGTCCAGTAATAAAAGTTTACATGAGTAAACCAAAAACATGCTATCTGTAAACTCATAAACTTGGGTCCATTGTTTTTTTTGAAAGGTCTGCTGAGAGCCTAAGCCCACCTGAACTATATTCCAACAGGGCACATCAAGGGCAGGGGTGGGGGTGGGGGAGGCACTGGAAGCACAACGCAATAAAAAAAACTTGTGGACGACAAGTGCCCAGGCTGAGGCCAACACAAGAAGTAAAAGGAAGAGCGAGAAAAAAGAAAGGACGGGGAGGTTGGCAACGCCAAGTGAAACCCCCGGCAATGACGCCTAGAGAGACAACAACTCGCAGCATGTAAGGTGTGGCACAAACAATGACAAAAGACCTACTTCGCCAGGAGCATCACGGAATCAAGTCACGATGAAGACACAACCAGCATCATAACCACAAACGGCAACATCCCCTCTACAACCTCGAGAGCAAGGCCAGGTGATGAGCAAGACTTCACCACATCGCAGGCACAAAACCCACTAGGTGGGCCGGAAAAAACAAGCTGACACCAAGCACAGTGCCAAGGAGCACCACCGGCAGTCGAAAGGCATCAAATAACCGAGACCTCATGACAGCACTGATGTGCTGCCATTGAGACTGAAGAGCGTCGTGCAGCTGAGGCCACAGTGCAGCACCAATCATCCCAATTTTTGGTTCTGTATCTCACCCATTTTTTTAGCGGTGCATCAGAATTAGATTTTTGCATATACTGGATAGTGGATAGTAATTCTAATATAAGAACACACATTATCCCACAAACTCACAAAGTCATAAATCACATCCACCACAAAATTACACCCATATGGACCGGCAGGGGCTTGCGAGGTCGCATGAGGTTCTCTTGTCGGTGGGGCGGTGGACACAAGATCAGCGGTCCTAGATGGTCGTTTTTTCACCAGGGGGTGGCTTGGAAAGCAATGCAGTGACGGCTCTATGGGGCAGTGACCTTGTGATGTGAGGGCGGCAGCGTTTGTCTGCCCGGTCTACTCAACCGGGTGGGGGGAGGGCCCCGGATGTTGGTGCGGTGGCCATGGATTGCTGGTGGTCATCCTGTGCAGCTATGGCTGCGGGGATCCGGGTTATCTAGCGGTGTGGCTCCCTGAGTGAGCAGTGGAATATTGACTCAGCAGCACTATAACTTTGTGTGTTTGTGGTGTGGCATTGATCGGCGATGGGGCTTTCACATCAGATGTTGTATGGTTTTTGGCCTAGTTTCTTTTGATGAAATGCACGAGCACCCTGCTCTTTCAACGTTCTCAAAAAGAAAAGAGAACTACCCCTATTCTTCTGAAATTAAGACTAGGGTCCCAAAACTAAAATTAAGAACGTTCCCCAATTCTTCTGAAACTGTGATGTCACACTGTAGTAGCATCCCACTACAAATATGACCACCTAGTCCTGCTAATCCTAACAACAGGATCACTATCCGCCAAAAAAGACTAGGATCAGAAATCCAGAACAGCGAGCAGGATTAACGAAACCCTAAAACCAAAAAATTATCACAGTGGGCACAGGTCTCCAAAACCACGGCGACTAATCTCTCCCAAATGAGAAGCAGAAAGGGTCGCTACCTCTTGGCCATGTAGAAGAGCAGCGCGTCGGTGACGAAACAATCGGCGGCGAAGTGCTCGAGGCGGCCGTCGGCGCGGTCGACGGCCGCGCACGCCATGGCCACCATGTCGATGGTGGGGTCGAAGCAGTCGGACAGGTCAACACGGCGCCAGAGGTCGGGCTCGCCGGTGGCGACGCGGAGCCAGTTGCGGCACACGACCCCGGCGCCCATGAGCACCTCCGGCGCGCCCAGGCGCTCGAACACTGTAAGCAGGGCATCATCAGGGAGGCCGGCCCAGTCCGGCTCCGGCGACGGCGGCGGGGATGCCATGTCGATCTGGCTAGGGCTTTCCGGAAGCCTCCTGTGTGGTGAGAGAGCAAAGTGCTTAAGCGTCGGGCGCAGTAATAACACCACTGTAACCGTTATTGTTTTGTGACACCTGTATTCATTTTTTTCATCGCTTGATATGACTAGTGATCTAAACGCTCTTATATTATTTCTTTATGAAGGAAGTATAATTCTTTTTAAATACAACTGACATAGTTTTGTTAAAAAAACTAATATAGTTCTATTAACACAATATAATCACAAATACTCACGTATACACATACAAACGCATGGGAGAGACTCCTCACATTGAATGAATATCGTGGGAAAGTCTAAAATAAATTCAGAAAATGCAAGCACCGGTACCAAGTCAATTACTTGAACCCTGATAGGCTAGTTCCATCACAAGAAAACTAACCATCTGAGTTACGTTCAATTCGCACGACTGATATGGTTGTGTTAGCTCAATTCATGTGGCTGGATGACCGACAAAATGTTGATCTCCAAGTAGTGGATTTTGCTGAAATTTGATAGTTTGGAAAAGTCAAGATTTTTGACTGTTTAGTACTCCCTCCATTCTAAAATATAGTGCGTCCGCGCTTTTCGAGGTCCAACTTTGACCATAAATTTAACCAACGAGACCAATTGCGGTGAGAGAAAAAAAATTATATAATTGAAAACTTCTTTCGAATATGAATTCACTGATATAATTTTTGCTCCCGCCGTAATTGGTCTTTGTAGTTAAATTTACGGTCAAAGTTGAAGCACGGGGATAGAGGAAGCACTACATTGTGGAATGGAGGGAGTAGGAGTTACTTGTGAAAATGGTTAGGATGATTTTTTATGAGAACCATTTTCAAATCAAGTAATATAGACATGGTAAGAGATATTTAAACACAACGAGTCTTTGTAGGATATGATATATGCTATCATTTACTAATATGATGAATTTTAGCTGGGTGATTCGGCCTTTTAAATTAGTTATTCAATTTATTTTTAAAGTTTTACGTATCAACCAATGATTCATGAATGTTATCTTTGCATGTGTCTAAAGAATTGAGACATTGGCATTTGACTAGAGTAGTGAAGAGGTGACTATAATTTTTAATCTTTTATTTAGCAAGAGGGATTTGCAGGTCAAGTACATGATACAACTTTTCACTTATATAGTAATAATCAAGTCTCTCAAAATAAAACAACACGTGAGAAAAGCCAGGATAAGAAAATGAACCAAAGCAGAGGTGAAGATGTATTAAGGGGGGGGGGTGCGGGGGGTCGTCAAGGGCGGGGGGGGGGGCGCTAGTCAACTGCAGGGAACAAAAGTACCCCGACAAGCAAAATCTCACCTTCTTCTCCCCGAGTCTCCTCCACACACAAAACAAGAGTTCTGAGGTGTATCTCCCTCTACCCTATGAGCGATATTCAAATTGACAAGCATGGTACAAAAATAAAACTGTCAAACATGATATGAAAGATATGAAGATGGGAATTGCCACACATAGTTTCATATTTTACCCCCTCTACCCCTATGGGCGATAGTTATGTGGTGCTTATTCAACGCCTATTCATGTTTTATCTTGATTATTTATTGTATTTGGACATTGTTCTTTGTTTAAATTTGAACATTTGGATTTATTGATTTGAAAATTTGTTGTATTCTATGATGCTGAAATATGAAAATTTCAAATTATGTTGATGTGAAAATGAAGTTGGAATAGAGTTTATATGCACACACAAAGAAGAAACATAAGAGGAAAAAACAAGGAATCTGGCTTTACGTAGTTGCTCTAAAACCTTTCAAAAAAAAATTGAAGAGCGATGTAACAACACCGTTAAAAGCTCCGTTTTGGGGGAATCTGCTAGAGTCGCTCCCATCCTTCATGTTGCAACACCTGATCGCTCGGTAAATCTCTAGAAATAAAACTATTCAACTCTTCACACATATCTATTACTCCCTCCATCCGAAAATAAGTGTATCAATCTTAGTACAACTTTGTATATTTATATGGCTCAAAAACATATAATGATTTACAACAATTAGGCATTCGACATCAGATCCCTTCAAACGACTGACATTCGAGATGCGCAGACCATTACAAGCATAGGGACCGACCAACACCTTTGCCTTTCAGATCTTACACCATGTTTACTTACATATTAGGCCGGGCATGAACCCATCCTACAGATTTCAGCTACAATACAGCGGAACATTGGCAGGCTTGTACAAGAATGCCTTGACGTTGTGCGAGTTCCCTGACTGTTTGTTGTATGTGAACTTGACCCCAGAGTGTGCATCGCCCCTCCTGGTGCAATGGTGGTGGAAGCTGCTGATGGGCCTCGCCAGGCACGAGTCCCACCGGTCACTCTCCGGCATCGTCTCCGCAACACTGTAGACGCCCTCGGAGTTTGTGAATGCCTGGTAGTTGATGACCTCGCCAGATTTCGTAATGCACAGAACAGCAACCTCGGCACCTACATAAGACACGAAGATGTACATGAGCAAGAGGAGAATTAAAGAGATCATCTTGCAGAAACTTTAATTCTACACAACATAATGAACAGTCCAAAGCAAAGAAAATATAATGGAATTAGTAAGAGACAGGCAGCACATGTGTGCTTGCCAGTCACATAAAAGGTTCAAGATGTAAATTCTTTTCTAGTTTGGTAGTACCACCTAAAGATCACCACTTCAGATTTACACTAACAATTTCCAATACACTTCGATCGCATGTAAGCGTTATGAAATATCCCTAATTTTCTTGACAAAAAGGAATGTCAAAACCCATCATTGACATCTGCGCTAGCACCAGCACTGGTCGTCCCATTTGTGTTTTCATCTCAATTTGTTCATGGATGGTTGAATTACTGAATCGGCCTACCTGAATTTCTAAAATGGTTGATTCAACAGCCACTTGGCCCACTCCCACTCCTCCAACTTGATTTTTTTATGTAGTGGTTGAATTGCCGAAATTATGCCTGTAGCTATACCGTGGAACAATCTAGGCCAGCAGAATGACGACTGCACCAGTACAGTATGATGGTTTGGAGGAAAAAATAAAAGAAGAATGGAACATTGATACGATAGGCAGAAAGTTCTCCCAATAGGCTTAACAGGCAATGTTTTGACGTCATTTCGTCTGAGCTTGTAGGGGCGCGATGGAGCAAGAAAGAGGAAGCAGAAGGGGAGGATGAAGCGGTAGGAGGAGCGGGATGGAGAGGCCAGAGGGGTCAACCTGCGAATCAGTGACAACGAATAACTCCAGGAAATGGACTCCTGCGACTTGGCAGTGGGTACTCTCATGTTAATGCTTCTCATTGGTGTTCATGCTTAGCGGAAAGGAACAGGAATTGGATTGCAAGAGATAGCACGCAGGTGAAGGATCATCCTCTAAGCTTCTGTGGGCTTGTCCAGCCAAAGCTTAGAGAGAAGCACCATTAACTTCTGTCACACCGTTCACAGTTGCAACTTTATCAAACAGAGAGCACATCAATGGATTTTCTTTGATGACATTTGATAAATGCTGACATTTCTTGCTCAACAATTAAAATAAGTCTCACAAAACTAAAGGAAAAGTTCACATATATTCTGGAAAGAAGTGGATTCAAATTTATCTTTAGAGATGCATCAGGCTATTCCATGGACATGTACATAATTTTACATGTATTACGCCAATGACTACTATTTCATACATTGGGAAATGCATTATGTACTCCCTGCAAGCCAATGTACAGACCCACATGGGTACCGAAATAGTTTTGAATTTTGATATCTTTAGTTTCCTTTGCGCATGGAGTTTAAGACAAATATAGTGGAACAGATAATGTAGTGGATATGTGAGGGAAATTTAGGTTATAATTTACACATCATCTAAATATATATACATGCAATGAGAGGCTCCAGAGAAATTACTCGGTAAAGGTGCTATTGCATTGCAAGCAGTACATCATATTTAGCCATCCTTAATAGTTTGCTTAGGCAGAGGTCAAGAACTCTACCTGATAGTTAAGTTCACCTCAATTTCGGAACATGTTTTGAGCTAAACCAGTTCCCTGTAATTTGATTTGCTCCGGTGGCAGTAGAAAGCACTCTATGCATTTTCATGCGTTCCCAGAACATGGAGAATAGAAGTCAAACCCTTTTCCTTATTTCTTCTTATATCCTTTTGCTAGAAACTGAACAACCATAGAGTGAGATACAGATAACGGCTCAGGTGTTCGCCTCACCTCACCAAATCCCAACTAAGCTGTATGGCATGCGTCCATCTATGCTCCTCATCACTAGCTAACACGAGAGCCTCCTGTTACCTAGTACTACTTATCTCCGATTTTCATCTCAACATCAGATGACCAGTAGCCAATACGGCCAGTAGCCTAGCACAGACTAAGAATTCCACCAGAATTTCCCACGGAATGATACGAAAAGCACTCTCCAGTCCCCACAGCCCGCGAATTTCCACTAGAGCGAAACTCGCCACTCTGCTCAACGTGGTAAACCGAGAACTAAATTCTGAGATCCAAAATAGCTGAGCCGAGATCCGCGGAAGCGATCGCTCGAAATCTAGCTCGGTGACCATGACAGCGACTTAGATACATTCAAAGGAGGAGGCAGGCTCATTGGGCTGACCTTCGAGGGCGTGGTCCTCGGGCCCGATGGCAGAGTCGGCGCAGACGTCGCAGACGACGCGGCCGCGGATCTCCCCCGTCCACGCGTCGGCCGCCGGGGCCGCCGCCAGCAGGAAAGCGAGGAGGGCCAGCTGGAGCGAGAGCGGACACCGGTGAGGGAGAGAACATGCCGCCGTCGCCATGGATTGGGTTGCTCGGTCGAGCTACTCTTTCCTTTCTTTTTTTTTTGAGTAGTAGCTATACTCTTTCCTGCTGGTGGGAGAAGGGGTTGGTGACATTTTCCCTTTCGCGGGAGTATTGACGAGCTAGAGTAGGAAAACAGCAATTTGTTTTGTTTTTTGAGAAAAAGAGTAGGAAACCAGGCCTCGCGTCGGGGCAGCTCTAGATGGGCCAGCCCAGCCGCGCGCGAGGGTACAGCCTCCTTTGTCTATATTTTTTTTACGCTTTCTGTATTCGTTTTTTCTTTATTTTTTTACTTTGGTTTATACATTAAAATACTCTGAATACATACATATTACAAAAACGTTCTATAACAATTATTTGAAAAATGTTGACCAAGTATTTGAAAAATGTTAAATGTGTAAAGACAAAATGTTTTTCACGTATACAAAAAATGTATAAAAAATTGACCATGTATTCAAAAAACTGTTTATCAAGTATTTGAAAAACATTTGAATGAGTACTTGAAAAATCTTAATCAATAATTTGAAAATTATTAAATGTGTACAGAAAAAATGTTGATCATTTATTAAAAAGATGAATTTTTTGATCTTGTATATAAAAAATTGATCAAACATTTCAAAAATGTTGACAAGTATTTGAAAAATGTTAATCAAGCATTTGGAAATGTTAAATATGTATAGAAAAAATGTTGACCATTTATTAAAAAATGGTGAATTTTTTATCATGTATATAAAAATGCTAATCAAGCATTTGAAAAATCCTAATCAAGCATCTGATAAAATGTTGAATGGGTATTTAAAAAATGTTGAACAAGTAGTTGGAAAATGTTAAACGTGTATAGAAAAAATGTTGACCATGTCTTTAAAAAATGATGAATTTTTTATCATGTATGTAAAATATTAATAAAGCATTTGAGAAAATGTTGAACAAGTATTTGACCAATGTTAATCAAGCATTTCGAAAATGTTAAATGTGTATATAAAAAATGTTGACCATGTATTGTAAAAATGGTGAACAAATTGGATCATGTCTATACTAATGTTAATCAAACATTAGAAAAATGTTGAAGAAGTATTTGAAAAATGTTAATAAAGCATTTAAGAATGTCAAATGTGTTTAGAAAAAATGTTGACCATGTGTTAAAAAAATGTTAACATTGCATTTAATAAATGTTAATCAAGCATTTTAAAAAACAAATGTGCATAGAAAAAATGTTTCCCATGTGCTAGAAAATCTTAATCTTGTATTTGAAAAATGTTAATTAAGCATTTGAAAAAGGTTTTAAAATATTTATAGAAAAAATGTTGACCACATATTAAAAAATGTGTATCTTGTATTTGAAATTTTTTTAATTAAGCATTTGAATTTTTTTAAATGTGTGTAGAAAAATGTTTACCATGTATTACAAAACGTTGAATTTGTATCAGAAAAACACTAGACATGTATTAGAGAAAAAATTGACGTATTAAAAAATGTAGAATAAAAACCAAAAGAATAATTAAAACCAAAAAAGGAAACCGAAAAAAACAAAATGAACCAAATAAAACTGAAAATAAAAATGAAACCGATGAAAGAGATGCAGAAAGAATGAAAAAAGCACTGAAAACTAAGAAAAAAACCAAAAAATCAAAGAATAAAAGAAGGAAAATAAGTATGCAAAGAAAAACTGATAAAAACAATGAAAGGAAAAACAGAATAATGGAGAAGAAATGAGAAAACCAAACAAAAAAATTGAAAAACTGAAAAAGAAAAAAAAACTGAAGAAAACCGAGTAAAAATGAAGATAATAAAAGAAAATAAAAAGGATAAAAACAGGAAAAAGAAGTAAAACAGGGTAAAACCCGGCTCATTTCCCTTTTAGTAGGCCGCGCTCTACATGGTGTACAACAAGCCGAATCTTGTGCGGTGGCTTGCAACGCTGGGAAGCAACTAGTCGATCCCTCCCGTGTTTGATCCCCCGCTAGTACTGTTTTTTTGGAAAATATTTGCTACAGTGGGCCAGCACGATGCGGTAGCGTTAGACGCGAGAGTTCCCGCTCATCTCGCTTAGAGCGAGATATAGGGGAGGACCCATACAGCGCGGTACGCGCCCGCACCCATGGGAGCGCGTACCCTCCTGCTCCCCTGCGCGCCCTCATGGGCCGGCCCATGCGCGGGGCGGGGAGCCCCTTGTTTTTTAGCCTTTTTCTGTTCTCAGCTTTATTTGGTTTTTTAAATATAATTAGTATTTCAGAAAAAGTTACAAATTGTCAAATTATTCATGAATTCAAAAATTGTTCACAATTTGAAAAAAATTCAGGAAATGATAAATTCTCAAGGATTCAAGAAATGTTCGCAATTTCAAAAATAATGTTTGTCTATTCAAAAATGTTTATAATTTCAAAAAATGTTCACGATTTCAAGAACTGTTCACGATTTCAAAAAAAGAGAAAAAGAACATTAAAGAAAAGAGAAAATGAAAAATGTTCACAATTTCAAAAAAATGTTCAGGATTTAAAAAAATGTTCACAATTTCAAAAAAAACAGAAACAGAAGATTAAACAAAATATAAAAATAAAAATATTCACGATTTCAAAAAAATGTTCACGATTTCAAAAAAAAAGAAACAGAACATAAAAGATATGAGAAAAATAAAAATGTTCATGATTTCAAAAACAAATGTTCACGATTTCAGAAAAAAGAGAAACAGAAAAGAGAAAAAGGAAAAAGTTAATCAGAAAAGGTTAAAAAAGGAAATACAAAATAAAAAACCGGTAAAAATAAACAAGAAAAAACCGGTTCTGAGAAGGTTCTAGAACCTTCCCAAAACTGGTGGGGTGGAATCCCTATATGGGCCGGCCCAAAAAGCTGCGGACGCTCGGGGGGTACGCGCCCACTCGCTAGCGGGCCTATGCGCCGTATAGGAACCCCGGAGATACAGACGCTGCGGGAAGAGAGCTCCTATCTGCCGCTTTTTGCGGCAGAATGTCGACCGGACGCACAGGCGGGTCTCCCGACTGGGCCGGGCCCTAGCGACCAGCACGGAACGAAAAAATGCAGCGCTCAAGATACAGACGCTGCGGGAAGAGAGCTCCTATCTGCCGCTCTTTGCGGCAGAATGTCGACCGGACGCACAGGCGGGTCTCCCGACTGGGCCGGCCCATAGCGACCAGCACGGAACGAAAAAATGCAGCGCTCGAGAAGAAATATGCTCTAAGGAGGGTTCGAACCTGAGACCAGACGCTTCAAAGATATACAGCTAGCCAGTTCAGCTAGAAAGATTCCTGGTTTAACGCAGCACAACATGTTAAGAATAAAACCGAGTGCATATCCGAACGTCTTTTAAATTTTGTACGCAAAACGTTATTTTTGAGAAAAAGACGTGAAGGTTGTATGAAACAGCGAACACTTCTAGAAATTCTGAATAAAATTTGAAAAAGTCATAAATTCAAAAAATGCAAACATTTTTTGAAAACGGGAACATTTTTGTAAAATCTCCCAAAAAGAGAAAACGTGAAAGTTTTATTTGAAAACCCGAACATTTTTCAAATTTTAAAATAGTTTTTGGATACTCGAACAATTTTTAAAATTGGGAACATTTTTCGAAACTCCTGAACAAAACTTGAACACATGAAAAGTTTTTAAAACTTACGTACATTTTTTGAAACTTCCGAAAAAAAATTGAAACATGAACATTTTTTTGAATTTGCGAACAATTCTCTCAACAGAAACATTTATGAAAACTCCCAACAAAATTTGAAAACATGAACATTTTTTGAAATTGTTGAACAAATTTTGAATTGGAAGATTGTTTGAAGTTCCCAAACATAATTTGAAAACATGAACATTTTTTGAACTTACAGACATTTTTTGAAAAGCGAACATTTTATATAAGATGGGAACATTTTTTAGAAAATGAAGAACATTTTTTGAATTTGTAAAAGAAAATTAATAACAAGAACATTTTTGAACTTCGGAACATTTTTAGAATTTTGGAAAAGAATTTGAAATTCTTGAGAACAAAAAGAAATAAATAGAGAAAAAAAAGGAATTGAAAAATGAAATAAAGAAAAAGAAAAACAAATAATGAAAAAGAAAAAGAAGAAAACAAACAGAAAAACCAGTGAAAACCCAGTTCAAGAACCTTCTAGAATGTTCCCAAAACCGTTAGGGAACCCATCAGAAGGTCCCAAAACCGGAAGCTGTAGCGCGTGCACTATTTCCTAATTGGGCTGGCCCGTCTTGATCGCTAGTTCGGTCACCTCTGTGCGAAGCCTCAACAATTTGACGCAGCGAGCGTCCGTTAGGAAATTCCCTGCGGGAAACCAGCAGGGGGCGCTGACCCTTGAACTGTGCGCTGAGCCAGATCAGGTTTCGTGTTCTGGTCGGTTTTTTTTTTCTATTTGTTTCTGTCCGTTTTTAGGCCGGTTTTTGGTAATTTTAATCTTTTTTATTTTCTTTTGGTTTACCGTTTCTTTTTCATTTAAATTTCTTGAATTTTTTTATTTTCTTAACTTTTCCTAAGTATCTGTACTTTTTAAAAATTCATGAATATTTTCTTAAACTCCTGAAAATTTGACAAATTAATTCTTTTAAAAAATTATGAACTTTTTTTCCTAATCTTTGAACATTTCTTAAGTTTGAGCAATTTTTAAAGATTCAATTGTTTATAAATTCGTGAACATGTTTCCAAATTTGTGAAACTTTTCGAAATTCTTAAAACATTTCTTAAATTCATGATTTTTTTTCAAATTAGAACAATGCCCGTGCATTGCAATGGGATACAAATATTCTAGTACGTTAGATTATGATTTACCTATCAATAATAATGTGATTGTGTAAATAAATGTTTTTCAAATTCTGACCGTGAATTACCTTATATTTTGATTAGAAGTTTGGTAAGTAAATTAAGGCGATTGATTATCATATACATGGAAGGTTGCACAAACGGGTGATGGGAAGAAAGGTGAAATGGGAACCTTGTGTTCTTTTTAAGTAGTAGAGATTCGCAGTTTTTAAAATTATAATTTTTTGCAACCTCATGAACTTTTTCCACATTCGTGAATTTTATTTTCAGTGTTTTATTGGCAAATTTGTGAAGTTTTTCCCAAATTCCGTGAAAATTTTCAAATTCATATATTTTTATTTCTTCAACTTGTTTCTCAAATTCGTAGAAAATTCCAGATTCTGGAAAAAATTAACCTTATGAACATTTTAAAATTTTGTGAACTGTTTTGAAATTCATGAATTTTTTAAAGTCACAAACTTTTTTTGAATCTTGAATGTTTTTTCTAATTCATGAACTTTTTTTTCAAAACCCGTGAACATTTTTCAAATCCATGCAATCGGTAACAATATTTCAAATCCATGAACTTTTTCAAAAAAATATATTCAAATTTGTGAACTTTCTTTCAATTTCATGAAATTTGTTGAATTCACATTTTTGCAAAGTCCACAAACAATGGTCAACATGCATGACCCTACTCGTGTGGTAGCAAGATACGTGGGAGCGTCTGTGTAGCGCCCAAGATGCGATTATATCCCAATCACATGATGAACTCATGATTGGGGCACAACCGCATTTCGAACGCATAGTAAAGGGGGTATCATTACAACATACCATGTACTGAATAGATGAGAATACAAGATAAAGGCTTACACTCGCCACAAGCTACAACATGAATACATCAATACATAGCAATCATTATACAAAAGAACAGGATCTATCGTCCAACTTTTGTCGGGTCGTGGCCCAACCGAGCCGCGCATGAGCGCTGATTGACAAACTAGCGCCAAATGCACTGATTAGGACCACTCTAGGTTTCGCGTTAGGCTTCCATGCATAAATAACAATTAGTGTTCGGGTCGGGTTCAGGCTTCAAAACAAAGTAATTTCCATGCTTTGGAGCACGCTTGAGCTTGTTGTATTTAACAAAATCGGGCTTTTGCAAGTCCGACAAGTGCTCAAGTTTAATTGGCTCCTTGAGATGGGCCTTGCCTTCACACGTGCGGCTGTAGGAAGTTTAAAACACAGTAATATGGAGAACGCAAAATTAAGATGCCACTTGCTATAAAATTTTAGTGTTTTTTGAATACATGATTTCTATAATGTGTGTCTTCACAGTTCACATAGTGTGCGGAAAATAAGCACATTTATTTAAATAGATTTTCGAGGATTGATAAGAGTGAGTAGAAAGATACTTATCAAAGAAAAAACAAGGTTTCAACTCATATTGAAAATTCTTATGGAGTGGGGCCATATGAATGAATTCCATTGGGATTTAGTACCGGTCTTATGATTCAAAGGGTTTCATTAGAATTTTTTTTAAAGGATTTAAGTCCTATGGGGAGCTCTTTGGTTCAAATGATTACCATATGATATTTGGATTTTTGAAGATTAGTTTCCTTAGAAATTTTTCGTGTGCCACCCGTTTGAAGATTAGTTCTAAAGGACAAAAATTGGAGAGTGAAAAATTCCAAGCCTAGTTAGAAAAAATGTTGTCCACTCGTATTCATATAAAAAAGCTATTCTCGTATGTCCCATGGTTGTTTCAAACTCCCTAGAGGTCCATGTGAACATATTAATGCCATCACACGAAAATTCTTGTGGGGTAGTAAAAGGGGAGAAAGAAAGGTTGCATGTGTTTCATGGAAAGTTATGACTCATCAAAGATTCCTAGGTGGATCTCGGCTTTCGTGGCCCATAACCCACAAGTATAGGGGATCGTAACAAATTTTTAGGATAGAATATTCAACCCAAATTTATTGATTTGACACAAGGGGAGCCAAAGAATATTTGTAAGTATTAGCAATTGAGTTGTCAATTGAACCACACCTGAAAGACTTAATATCTGTAGCAAAATATTTAGTAGCAAAGTAGTATGAAAGTAACGGTAACATTGCAATAGTAACAGTAACAGTTTTGTAGTGATTGTAATAACAACACGTCAAAAGTAACTTAGCAAAAATCAATATGTGAAAAGATCGTAGGCATTAGATCGACGATGATAATTGTGTTGGATGATATTTATCATGTAGCAGTTATAACCTAGAGCGACGCAGAACTAGCTCCAATTCATCCATGTAATGTAGACATGCATTTCGTATGTAGTCATACGTGCTTATGGAAAATAACTTGCATGCTATCTTTTGTCCTACCCTCCCATGGCAGCGGGGTCCATAAGGAAACTAAGGGATATTAAGGCATCCTTTTAATAGAGAACCAGAA
Source organism: Triticum urartu (assembly GCF_003073215.2). Lineage (NCBI taxonomy): Eukaryota > Viridiplantae > Streptophyta > Magnoliopsida > Poales > Poaceae > Triticum > Triticum urartu. Next base: position 91,067,666 of record NC_053026.1, read on the forward strand.
CAAAGCATTAACACTTAGTGAATACATGAACTCCTCAAACTACGGTAATCATCGGAAAGAATCTCTAATTATTGTCACCTTGGGGCATGCGGATTATAACTCGTAATAGGTGCATATAACTTGCAAGATAGGATCAAGAACACACATATATTCATGAAAACATAATAGATTCAGATCTGAAATCATGGCACTCGGGCCCTAGTGACAAGCATTAAGCATAGCAAAGTCATAGCAACATCAATCTCAGAACATAGTGGATACTAGGCATCAAGCCCTAACAAAACTAACTCGATTGCATGATAAATCTCATCCAACCCATCAACGTCCAACAAGCCTACGAAGGAATTACTCACTCCCAGCGGTGAGTCATGAAATCGGTGATGAAGGAAGGTTGGTGATGACTCTTGATAACCCACAAGTATAGGGGATCACAACAATTTTCGAGGATAGAGTATTCAACCCAAATTTATTGATTCGACACAAGGGGAGGCAAAGAATATTTGTAAGTATTAGTAGTTAAGTTGTCAATTCAACCACACATGGAGATTTAATATCTGCAGCAAAGTGATCAGTAGCACAATAATATGATAGTTTGATAGTGATAGCAATAGTAGCAGCAGTAACGGCAACGGTAACATCAGTAACAGTTTTGTAGCAGTTGTGACAACAACAATAGCAATAGTAATAACTTAGCAAGAACAATATGTGAAAAACTCGTAGGCATTGGATGATATTCATCATATAATAGTCATAACCTAGGGCGATACAAAACTAGCTCCAGTTCATAAATATAATTTAGGCATGTATTCCGCAAATAGTCATACGTGCTTATGGAAAAGAAATTGCATGACATCTTTTGTCCTACCCTCCCATGGCAGTGGGGTCCATAAGGAAACTTAGGGATATTAATGCCTCCTTTTAATAGAGAACTGGAACAAAGCATTAACACATAGTGAATACATGAACTCCTCAAACTACGGTCATCACCGGAAAGTATCCCAATTGTTGTCACCTCGGGGTTTATAGATCATAACACATAATAGGTGCATATGACTAGCAAGATCGGATCATAAACATAGATATAATGTTGAAAACATAAACGGTTCAGATCTGAAATCATGGCACTCGGGCCCTAGTGACAAGTATTAAGCATGACAAAGTATAGCAACATCAATCTCAGAACATAGTGGATACTAGGGATCAAGCCCTAACAAAACTAACTCGATTACACGATGAATCTCATCCAATTCCTCACCGACCAGCGAGCCTACGAAGGAATTACTCACTCCCGGTTGGGAGCATCATGAAATTGGTTATGGGGGATGGTTGGTGATGACAAAGATTGAAGATCCCCCTCTCCGGAACCCTAAATGGGCTCCAAATCTGGCCTTGATAACCCACAAGTATAGGGGATCGTTTGTAGCCTTTTTCGATAAATAAGAGTGTCGAACCCAACGAGGAGCTAAAGGCATAACATATATTCCCTCAAGTTCTATCGACCACCGATACAACTCTACGCACACTTGACGTTTGCTTTATCGGAAACAAGTATGAAACTATTTTATAGGAGTGATGCTAGAACTACTTTGCAAGAATAAAACTAGAAGTACTTTGCAAGATAATAAAAGTTAGGTGTTTAGTAAAAGTGGTTGTGTAACAAGAAAGTTAATTGTCCCTAGGCAATCGATAACAAGTACCGGTAATCATTCTTGTAATTTTATATGAGGAAGAGGCATGAGCTAACATACTTTCTCTACTTGGATCATATGCACTTATGATTGGAACTCTAGCAAGCATCCGCAACTACTAAAGATCATTAAGGTCGTGAAAGCCAACCATAACATTAAGTATCAAGTCCTCTTTACTCCCATACGCCATAACCCACCTACTCGGGTTTAAATTTATGTCACTCTCGCAACCCACCGTAAGAAAATCATGAACATATTGCAACACCCTACAGCGGAGGGCCCTCACGTTTGCGCGAGAATGGAGGGCACCGTAGGACAGCACCATAAATAAAATATACAATCATACCAACCAAGATCACAATCAACCCATATGACAAAACAGATCTACTCAAACACCATAGGATAACCATAGATCATTGGGAAATAATATATGGAGTTGAGCACCATGTTTAAGTAGAGATTACAACGGGGGGGGGGGAGGTGTTACACCGCTGCATAGAGGGGGAGAAATTTGGTGTTGACGGTAGCAAGATTGTTGATGTAGATCACCGTCCTGTTCGTTGCCCTAGTGGCACTCCGGCACCACAGGAAGCGAGGGGGAGAGAGCCCCCCTACTTCTTCTTCATCCTTGGCCTCCCCCTAGATGGGGAGGAGAGTTTACCCTTTGTTCCTTGGTCTCCATGGCGGCGGAGGGGCGGGAGCCCCTCCGAGATTGGATCTCCCTCTCTGTTCTCTTCTATTTCGCGTTCCCCAGATCTGGCAGAAAACCGTTTCTTATATTCCTGGAGATCCGTAACAACGATTGCGCTGAGATTTTAACACGATTTTTTTTCCAGATATAAGCTTCCTTGCGCCCGAAGTACAACCCCAACCGACGTACGAGGTGAGCACAACCCACCACGGCACGCCTGGCTCCTCTGGCGCGCCCTGGTGGGTTGTGCCCACCACGGGCGTCCATTTGCGGTGATTCCAACTCCCAAAAATCACATATATTCCAAAATAATTCTCCGTGAAATTTTATTGCATTTGGACTTCATTTGATATGGATACTCTGCGATAGAAAAAACATGCAGAAAACAGGAACTGGCACTTGGCATTGGATCAATAGGTTAGTCCAATAAATCATATAAAAAGTTGCCAAAGTATGTAAAACTTGTATAATATTAGCATGAAACAATCAAAAATTATAGATACGACGGAGACGTATCAGCATCCCCAAGCTTAATTCCTGCTCGTCCTTGAGTAGGTAAATGATAAAAAAGATAATTTTGATGTGGAATGCTACCTAGCATAAACTTGATCATATATCTAATCATGGCATGAATATTAAGACATAAGTGATTCAAAGCAATAGTCTATAATTTGACATAAAGACATCAATACTCAGGCATCCCAACAAACAATCATGTCTTTCAAAATATTAACGCTAAAGAAAGCTATCCCTACAAAATCATATAGTCTTGTCATGCTCTGTCTTCTTAACACAAAGTATTTATCATGCACAACCCCGATGACAAGCCGAGCAATTGGTTCATACTTTTTAACGCGCTTCAGCTTTTTCAAGCCTCACGTAATACATGAGCGCAAACCATGGATATAGCACCACGGGTGGAATAGAGTATGATGATAGGGGTAAATATAGAGAAGACAAAAAGTAAGAAAGTCTCACATCGATGCGGCTAACCAATGGGCTATGGAGATGCCCATCAATTGATATCAATGTGAGGAGTATGGATTGCCATGCAATGAATGCACTAAGAGCTATAAGTGTATGAAAGCTCAATATGAAACTAAGTGGATGTGCATCTAATCCTATAATGAAAAAATCCCACTAGTATATGAAAGTGACAACATAGGAGACTCTCCAAATGAAAAACATGGTGCTACTTTGAAGCACAAGTGTGGTAAAGGATACTAACAATGCCCCTTCTCTCTTCTCTATTTTTTTCTTTATTTTCTTTTCTTTCTTTCTTCTTTATATATATATATATTTCTCTCATTGTCCGGAGTCTCATCCCGACTTGTGGGGGAATCATAGTCTCCATCATCCTTTACTCACTGGGGCACTGCTCTAAAAATGATTAATGATGATCATCACACTTCTATTTACTTATAACTCAAGAAATGAAAATTACAACTCGATACCTATGACAAAATATGACTATATGAATGCCTCTGGCAATGTACCAGGATGTGCAATGATCTAGCGTAACATGTATGAAAATGATGAATGCTGGGTGAGCCACAACTACTATGTCAGCTATATGATCATGAAAAGCAATATGACAATGAATGCTCAAGTCATCAAACGGAAGTGGTGGAAGTTGCATGGCAATATATCTCGGAATGGCTATGGAAAAGCCATAATAGGTAGGTATGGTGGCTGTTTTGAGGAATATATAATAAGGCTTATGTGTGATAGAGCGTATCATATCACAAGGTTTGGATGCACCTGCGAAGTTTGCACCATGTCTCGATGTGAGAAAGGGCAATGCACGGTACCGTAGAGGCTAGCGAATTGTGGAAAGGTAAGAGTGCGTATAATCCATGGACTCACATTAGTTATAAAGAACTCATATACTTATTGCAAAAGTTTATTAGCCCTCGAAGAAAAGTACTACTACGCATGCCCCTAGGGGGATAGATTGGTAGGAAAAGACCATCGCTCGTCCCCGACCGCCACTCATAAGGTAGACAAATAATAAATCATGCTCCAACATCATAGCATAACGAGAGACTATACGTGCATGCTTCGGGAATCACAAACCTTAACACCAATATTCTTACTAAACACAACCGTTTACTAGTACCTCCCACATATTCCATCTCTATATCGCAAAACTATTGCAAGGAATCAAACATATCATATTCAGTGATCCATAAGTTTTATGTAGGATTTTATGACTAACCATGCAATTGACCAATTCCTTTTGACTCTCTAAATAGATATAAGTGAAGCATGAGAGCTTCACTTATATTTATTAGAGAATGGTCTTTTGTGGAAAGAATTAAGCTCTCATGCTTCACTTATACTACAATGGAATTATACAAGGGGATAATTATTTTTGTGAGAATCTTCATGAAAAATTATACATTGGTTCCATGAGCATGAACACAAGTGTTCAAGGTCGACCCCCACTTCTCCAATGCATAACTTCCAATCGCTTCTCTTTTGTGAAAAAGTTTTTAGGTTCCCCTCTATATTTTTTTTGTTTTTAAACTTTATAAAAGCACTCAATAGAAATAAATGACTCTCTAAAACTTCCAGGTTGTCTCCCTGGCAGCGCTTTCTTTAAAGCCATTAAGCTAGGCATAAAGTGCCCAAGTAATGGATCCACCCGGATCCCAAGGTATATCAAAGCCAATTTTAATTAACAATGATTTGGAATTTAGTAATGAGCACAAAGCAACATATATTATGCAATGAAGAAGTCTAACTCTCTTCCTATGCATTAGCATGTCATAAAAGAACAATTCATGCACATCAAGTAAAGGCCAATACATAGCATAAGCAGTTTCTTGCAATTTTATCGTGTTGGAAACATAGAGGGGTGGAGATATAGTTCCTCTCTCATAATAATTGCAAGTAGGAGTAGCAAGCACATGGATATTATATTCATCAAAATCATCATGTGCAACGGTAAAAGGCAACCCATCAATATAATCCTTAACAAGAGCAAACTTCTCCGATATAATGTAGTTGGGAGAATTCAAAAAGATAATAGGACTATCATGTGTGGGTGCAATAGCAACAATTTCATTCTTAACATAAGGAATTATAGCAAGTTCATCTCCATAAGCATAATTTATATTGGCATCTTGGCCACAAGCATAGCAAGCATCAAGTTCATCAAAAAGGCATATTTCAAAAGAATCCACAGGATCATAGCAATTACCATGGCATCCATCCTTCGGTAAGAACGAAGGGAAATTAAACAATGTATGAGTTAAAGAGTTACTCTCACTAGAAGGTGGGCATGGGTGATCAATCCGGTCTTCCTCCATTTGTTCTTCGCTCTCCTCATCATCTTTTTCATCCAATGAGATCGCAGTTTCATCAATTTCTTCTTCCATAGACTCCTGCAAAATATTAGTATTTTCTTGGACAACAGGGTTATTCTCAATAAATACATCAATATCATAATTGTATTTGTGATTATCATAGCAATATTTAAGGATAGCAAGATTTTCAGGTTTATAAACCGAATCATCAAAATTTTCAAATAAAGATTCAATTTCATATGCACCCTTTCTTCTATTCGTTCCACATCATAATAATCATATATACCTCTAGCATAAGAAGCCAAGGTTTCATTGTCACTAAATTCACATGAATAGGGAAGGTGTGGACCTCAATCTTAGAGCAACAAGTATAATCGTATCTCAAGCATAGATTCCAAGCATACCATTGCAACATTTCAATTTGATCCCATAAAAGTTTTCCCTTTTGAGTCAAGCGATAATCCCTAAAGTATTCACATTGATCCAACGTTACTACCATTATCATGTTGAATGGGTTTTTCTCAGGATTATCAAAGTAGTGCATAATATTTTTCACATAACGAGCACCGAGGGTTTCAGGAGGTTCCCCATCTCCATGAGTAGCAAGTACCACTATTTTTTTGGTGTTTCGTGTTCCATATCCATAACTAAATATAGAGAACAACTTAGAACAGGAAATAAAAATTACTTAGTGATAAAGCAAACAAGCACACACGAGAATATTCACCCCGCGCTATTGCTCCCCGGCAATGGCGCCAGAAAAAGGTCTTGATAACCCACAAGTATAGGGGATCGTTTGTAGCCTTTTTCGATAAATAAGAGTGTCGAACCCAACGAGGAGCTAAAGGCATAACATATATTCCCTCAAGTTCTATCGACCACCGATACAACTCTACGCACACTTGACGTTTGCTTTATCGGAAACAAGTATGAAACTATTTTGTAGGAGTGGTGCTAGAACTACTTTGCAAGAATAAAACTAGAAGTACTTTGCAAGATAATAAAAGTTAGGTGTTTAGTAAAAGGGGTTGTGTAACAATAAAGTTAATTGTCCCTAGGCAATCGATAACAAGTACCGGTAATCATTCTTGTAATTTTATATGAGGAATAGGCATGAGCTAACATACTTTCTCTACTTGGATCATATGCACTTATAATTGGAACTCCAGCAAGCATCCGCAACTACTAAAGATCATTAAGGTCGTGAAAGCCAACCATAGCATTAAGTATCAAGTCCTCTTTACTCCCATACACCATAACCCACCTACTCGGGTTTAAATTTATGTCACTCTCGCAACCCACCGTAAGAAAATCATGAACATATTGCAACACCCTACAGCGGAGGGCCCTCACGTTTGCGCGAGAATGGAGGGCACCGTAGGACAGCACCATAAATAAAATATACAATCATACCAACCAAGATCACAATCAACCCATATGACAAAACAGATCTACTCAAACACCATAGGATAACCATAGATCATTGGGAAATAATATATGGAGTTGAGCACCATGTTTAAGTAGAGATTACAACGGGGGGGGGGAGGTGTTACACCGCTGCATAGAGGGGGAGAAATTTGGTGTTGACGGTAGCAAGATTGTTGATGTAGATCGCCGTCCTATTCGTTGCCCTAGTGGCACTCCGGCACCACCGGAAGCGAGGGGGAGAGAGCCCCCCTACTTCTTCTTCATCCTTGGCCTCCCACCTAGATGGGGAGGAGAGTTTACCCTTTGGTCCTTGGTCTCCATGGCGGCGGAGGGGCGGGAGCCCCTCCGAGATTGGATCTCCCTCTCTGTTCTCTTCTATTTCGCGTTCCCCAGATCTGGCAGAAAACCGTTTCTTATATTCCTGGAGATCCGTAACTCCGATTGCGCTGAGATTTTAACACGATTTTTTTTCCGGATATAAGCTTCCTTGTGCCCGAAGTACAGCCCCAACTGACGTACGAGGTGAGCACAACCCACCACGGCACGCCTGGCTCCTCTGGCGCGCCCTGGTGGGTTGTGCCCACCACGGGCGTCCATTTGCGGTGATTCCAACTCCCAAAAATCACATATATTTCAAAATAATTCTCCGTTAAATTTTATTGCATTTGGACTTCATTTGATATGGATACTTTGCAATAGAAAAAACATGCAGAAAACAGGAACTGGCACTTGGCACTTGATCAATAGGTTAGTCCAATAAATCATATAAAAAGTTGCCAAAGTATGTAAAACTTGTATAATATTAGAATGAAACAATCAAAAATTATAGATACGACGGAGACGTATCAGGCCTCCCAATGAAGAATAGGAGGTGGTGGCGGCGGCTTTGTATTGTAAAACACGATGAAACTTCTTCTCCTATTTGTCTCTCCGCAAATAGGAATTTATAGAGTTGGAATTAGGCCCCCACCACCCACCAGGGCGCGCCAGGGGGGTGGCGCACCCTGGTGTCTTGTGGCAGCCAGCCCCCCTCTCAAGTGGGTCTTGGTTCCAGTATTTTTTATTTATTTCAAAATAATTCTCCGAAAAGTTTCGTCCCAATACGAGAACTTTTATTTCTGTATAAAAACAACACCATGGTAGTTTTGCTGAAAACAGCGTCAGTCCGGGTTAGTTTCATTCAAATCATGCAAATTAGAGTCCAAAACAAGAGCAAAAGTGTTAGGAAAAGTAGATACATTGGAGACGTATCAACTCCCCCAAGCTTAACCCATTGCTTGTCCTCAAGCAATTCAGTTGTCAAACCGAAAGTGATAAAGAAAACTTTTACGAACTCTTTTGCTCTTGTTTACACACACACACACATGCTTAAATAGCACCAAGTTTTCAGCAAATATCATGACTAACCATGCAAGCAATAACTCATAGAAATTATATTAGCTCATATCAATGGCATAATCAACTAGCGAGCAATAATAAAGTATTTCAAATGTCAACACTTTGTCAAAGCAATCATGATATAATATGACAACATTGGTATCTCGCTAGGCCTTTCTGAGACCGCAAAACATAAATTTAAAGCACCTCCAAAGTTCAAGCAGCGACTAAACATTGTAATTCATGGTAGAAGAGATCCAATCATGATCCATTCAACATTAACTATACACAATGCAAGAGGATGACAATAGTGCTCTCAGGTCTGGTGCTTGTTTGAGAAGGTGATGACTCAACATAAAAGTAAAATAACATAAAAGTAAATAGATAGCCCTTTCACAGAGGGAAGCAGGGATTTGCAGAGGTGCCAGAGCTCAAAGCTTAAATCAGGGATAAATATAATTTTGGGAGGTGCACCCTTCATGTCAATGTCACGACCAAGAGTTATCAATATCTTCCATGCTAAACACATTAGCGGCGGTTCCCAGGTGGTAAAAGTAAAGTTTCACCCCATCCACCAATAAACACAAGCCATGGCTAGCTGAATCCACGGGTGCCTTCCATACCAACAACAGTCCTGGGGGAGTTTTGTTTAATGTTTTGCAATTCTTAAATTTGGGACTGGGCAGCCCTATTACCATCCCCTCACGTGCAAGGATGAGTGAATAAACACTCATGAAAAGAATAACCCGCTTAGCATGGAAGATACTGACCGCCCCCTGTCGCTCCATGAGCGGTCCAGGCACACAAAACAGATGTTCATTTGAAAATTTAGAGGTGGCACATGCAAATTTACTTGGAACGGCAGGGTAATACCGCATATAGCTAGATATAGTGGACTCGTCTATAATAACTTTGGTTTAAGGATTTTGATGCACAAGCAGTATTCTTGCTTAGTACAGGCGAAGGCTAGCAAATAGGTTGAGAAGTGACCAGCTAGAGAGCGAAAATGATCATCAGCATGCATTATGAATAACCAACATTGAATACTAGCATGAGTAGGATATAAACACCATGAAGATAAATATCATAGAGGCTATGTTGGTTTTGATTCAACTACATGCGTGAACATGTGCCAAGTCAAGCCACTTGAAACATTCAGAGGAGGATACCATATCATCATACTACATCACAATCATTTTAATGCATGTTGACACCCAAGATAAATCATTATCCACTCCTAGCTACTTAAGCATGGCATGGGAAACTATAATCTCTAATTGTCATTGCAAACATGTTTAATCATAATATACTGAATCATGGATACTAAGTTAAACATATTTACAAAAACAAAAACAAGTTGAGTTCATACCCGTTTTTCCCTGCCATAGTCACTTCATCAAATATCATCATTATTGCCTTTCACTTGCATGACCGAATGATATGAAAACAATAATAGTGCAAGAGTGTCGTGGACTAACCTGGAATTTGTAACATTTTATTCAGAGGAGAAGACAAAATAATGTGGGCTCTTTGTTAGATCAACAATAATGCATATGAGAGCCACCAACATTTTTATCGTGGTCTTCTCCTTAGTACGACTCGACAAAAACACAAGAAAAGAATTTCAGAGAAACACACTGAAATATTTTTGGAGTTTTTTTTATTTTTGTTAAGGAAAGCAAATTAAAGAAAGAAAAATGAAAACAAGAAAAACTATTTACACGGAAAGCTTCCAACAAACAAAAGAAGAAAAGGGAAATCTTTTGGGTTTTCTTTTAATATTACATCTAAATTAAACTAGAAGGAAAACCGAAAATAAGCAAGAAATATTTTTGGATTTTCTCAAAGTTTTTCAAACACACAAGAAGAAAGCGAGAAAATAAATCTAGCATGGATAATACAATGAAAAAGTGTGGACACTGACAAATGGAATGAAATGTGTGAACATGAATATAATGTCGGTGGAAATACATACTCCCCCAAGCTTAGGCTTTTGTCCTAGCTTGGTAATCACCATCCATAGTAGCCACCCGGCCCATATGAAAGTGTTGCGGTGGCGACACCTGAGCGTCCCACTCCTGGGACTCCTGCTCTGCCGCTGCCTGGGCATCCCGGTAGGCAATGATGTCCTCTGACATGACCCTGTATCCGTTCCTGGCAATAGAATCAAACAAAGCAGGTGCAGGTAATGGGATAATATCATGGCTATCCTCAGTGAAAACTAGGTTATAATGAATGTTGTTAAAAGAGTCAGCAGCATCAGTAAACTAGTGGGCCACCATCGCCTGGTGATCTAGATAAACTTGGGGCAAACGATAGTCATGTTGGTGTATCTGGATATTAAAGTGACTCGCTAAGAGAGCAACATAAATACCACCATGGATTTGGCCCTTAGTTCTGTTGAGGTGCAGACGACGTGCAACAATAGCCCCTAGGTTAAAGGTGTGATCATTGTGTAATGCATGACATAAAATGGCGAGGTCGGGGGCACTAAGTGCACCGGCCTCCTCCCTAGCATTTAGACACTTCGTGTTGAATAAAGCAAAGTAATGCATAAAAGGAAATTGCAAACTAGTGGCAGTGGCTTTCGACACGTCTCTTTCCTCACCCACTGTCAAAGTGAGGAGGAAGCCCTCAAACTCTGCAGGTCTAGGCTCTCTTAATTCCCCGTCAAAGGGAATCAAACATATTTCACAACATTCAGCGAGCGATATCTAATGAGTTTCAGAATATAAATTAAATCGCACCTCAGGAGGCTCATGCCTATTCAGAAAATAATTTTTTTGCACAAAGGAGTTCGTGAGGAGGTGGTGTTGGTCACACTCATCCATGAGGAAGTCGGTTAATTAGCCCGGCATTGGCAATGAGTTGGGCAAACTCTCGATGGAACACAACCTCGTCCATGAAGGCAATATGTGGCCATTTGCACGGCCGCACTTCCACCATACTCAGAGTGTTGATGTCATTGTACGATGATCCCCCAATGACTCCCTTGGCATTCTTCTTGGAGGAAAACTTCCTGAAGATACTCATCTTTTTCTATGAATAAAATTCTGAAAATTTTGGCCACAATTTTTTTGTCAACAAAACTTCATAATATTGATAGCAACTACTCATATGGGTGCCTAGAGGCTATATAAAGCATTCAAACTACTTAGAACTCTAAGAATTCAACATGCAATCCCATCTACAGCAGCACCAAGAGTAGATAAATACTCAAAAATTAAAACACAAAAACAAAAACTAATTGGAGCAATGGAGGAGTCACATACCAAATAGCAATCCCCCAAAACAGTTTCAGAAACGGAGCTTCGAGCAAAGAGATTTAAATCCACGGGTTTGAGAGAAAGAACACGAGAGAGAGATAGATAGAGAGAGAGAGCAAGAGTGATTTTTTTCTAGAGGTAGGACATGACATGGGCTAAAGGGATAAGTGAGGGGGGCACATGGGGCCCACCACCCACCAGGGCGCGCCCTGGTGTCTTGTGGGCACCAGGGGCACCCCCTTGTGATGTTATTTGCATTGCACCAAAAATTCTTAAATATTCGGGAAAAATCATGTTAAAATTTCAGGTCATTCTAAGCACTTTTATTTTTGACCACTTTTTCATTGCACGGAAAACTCAGAAAACATGATAAGCATGGCATTTTATTTTATTTAACTAAGAAAAACAGAAAACTAAAAGTAGGGACAGAAGGTTGTGCTTACTAAATTCATCGACCACATTTCTCTTGAAAACAATCCATTAATAAGGTTGATCAAGTCTTATTAACAATCACTTTCGATTGACATGAACCCGAAGAACTTTCATAAAACACTAACTTACCTCAATGGGATGTGCATATTCCCAACAACAAGTATGTCATATTTCTTTTTGGTAGTAGGCAAAGGTAGTTGAAAACTTCCAATAGTAATTGTCAGAGATTTCTCAATAACATTAATACCATTCACTTGAAACTGTTTCCTCGGGAAGTGCACCATATGCTCATTACCATTGATATGAAAAGTGATTTTGCTTTTATTGCAATCAATAACAGCCCCCGCAGTATTCAAAAAGGGTCCACAAGGATAATAGGCATGTTGTCATCCTCAGGCATCTCAACTATAACAAAGTCTGTTAAGATAGTAACATTTGCAACAACAACGAGCACATCCTCACAAATACCGATAGGTATGGCAGTTGATTTGTCAGCCATTTGCAAAGATATCTTAGTACATGTGAGTTTATTCAAATCAAGACTTCTATATAAAGAGAAAGGCATAACACTAACACCAGCTCCTAAATCACATAAGGTAGTTTTGACATAATTTCTTTTAATAGAGTAAGGTATAGTTGGTATTCCTAGATCTCCAAGTTTTTAGGTACTCCATCCTTAAAGGATGGTGGAGATTTCAGCTTCAGGTATTTTTCTTTTATTGGTGACAATTTCTTTCATGTATTTAGCATAAGGGTCCATCTTTAAAATATCAGTCAAACGGGTACGCAAAAATACTGGCCTAAACATTTTAGCAAAGCGTTCAAATTCTTCATCATATTTTTTCTTAGATGGTTTAGGTGGAAAGGGAATGGGTTTCTAAACCCATGGTTCTCTTTCTTTACCATGTTTTCTAGCAACAAAGACTCTTTTATCTTATCATTTATTTTTTGGTTGCGGGTTATCAGATCAACAGCAGGTTCAATCTCAACATCATTATCCGGTTCTTTATCATTGTCTGGTTGAGCATATTCACGAACATCATCATTTTCATTATCACTAGGTGAATGTTCATTACCAGATTGAGCTTCATCATCTGAGATAGATACATCATTGTTATTTTCAGGAGTTTTTTCTATTTCAAGTTCACTAGAGGTATGCAAAGTCCTATCATTTTTCATTTTTCCTTTTTCTTCTTCTTTTTATAAGGACTAGGTGTCAGCATTCTGGGATCGGAGGTACCCAGACTTGCCTGCCTGCGGCCCAGCACGCGGCCTCGTCGACGGCTTGATGCGGCCCAGCTACAAGACCTCTAGGACAAGACCCTCGCGAGGGCCCCTAGCCTTGCGAGGCGGATGACGCCAAGACCTCCCGAGGAGAATCTCACCGAGCATGCCTCCCGAGGAGTGGAGACTTCTATGCAGGTACCCAGCCTCACGAGGCCCTTAATGACATGAGCCATGATGACCAAGGCCACGCAGGCGCCAGCGGGCGAAGAGGAGGACAATTTCCTCTTTGGTGCTAAGGAGGCAAGGACGTACGCGGTTTCCCAAGGAATCCCCCAAAGGTTTCCGTTCCAGTGCAACAAGACCAGGACCACGAGCTCGGCAGGACTGTAGCGACCCGACCCGAATGGATCAAGTCTACTGTGCTTCGGTGTCATCCCTGGATCAGTAATGCTGACACCACATAGTACTTCGAAGGATTTATAGCAGAGTTGCAATCACACACTTATTACATCGATGTCTCAAAGAGAACTTATTACAATAAATATGGCTTAAGGCCATCTAATAACGATAACAGCGGAAGACTCGGAAGATAAATGGGTCCATTAACTCCAACGGCATCACTGAGTATAGAACCACGACCTAAAAGCACCTTACTCGTTGTCTGAAAAGTCTGCAACATGAAAGTTGCAGCCCGAAAACGGGTCAGCACATGGAATATGCTGGCAATGTAACACATAGAGAGTAATGGAATGAAACAGCTATACTATATGCATATATGGCTGGTGGAAAGCTCTATGGTTATAGTTTTGCGTAAAGCCAGTTTTTCCCTACTGCAAAGGAATAAATTTATTTAACTATCATGGTAGTTGTTAAACATCGAGAATGGTTGACAGCATTCCGATCCCAATTAAGTGAACAATTGAAACCCAACAACATTAATTAGAAGTAACGTGATGAGATTCACATGATATTCAAGTACTAGATACTCAAGTTGTCCATAACCGGGGACACAGCTAATCATGATTAGTTTGTTACACTCTGCAGAGGTTTGCGCACTTTTCCCCACAAGACTCGATCGCCTCCATTTGGTTTCTCGCACTACATGGTGTTTGAGAAGACGGATGACCGAGACACAGTCTTTCAGAAGCGCTAGCACCTTACGATGGATAGACCGGTACACCTACTTTCCCCTACATCTGCTAGTCTACCCTGTAAGAGTTCGCACGACTTAGTCAACTATGCCAGAGCCCATAATGGCTTGTGGCTGCACACGGAAGTTACTAGCATGAATGATCTTATGATCCCTTTGAGCCTGGGTGGCGGTCCGAAATAAAAACAGGCACGTCCCGATAGACATCAGGTGCCTCAATCCACCCAGATGTGTATTTAAGTTGCCACCTTAAGTAAACCATTAAAATTAACAACTCACATCTGTCATGGATATCACTCACCCAATCCACGTCTACTAGCATAGCATGGCATAATAAGCAAACGTAGAAGTAACTCCCAAAGGTTTCATAATAATACAGGTAATAGGTACTACCTCATCTACTTCCCATCCCACAATTTAATTAGATCCTAATCATGCAATGTGAGAGGATTGATCTAATGCAATAAAACATGGGTTGTAGAAAAGGTATGATCAAAGTGTTACTTGCCTTGCTGATGATCCGCGAGACCTAGGGTTTCGAAGTAACAAGCGGCGCAATCCGGGTGATCTATCGCAGACAAACAACAAGCACACAATAAGTACTCATCTAATGCACAGGAAAAACTCGAACAAGAGAATGAACCAGAAAGTTCAACTTAAGAACTCCGGTTGCAAAGAAAGAACGAACCGAACAAAGAAACGGAAAACAAACGGCGGAAGAAAACAACTCGGTTCTAGCAGGTTGAAACTAGGTCAAATTTTATTGTGGCAAAAACTTGTTCAAGTTGATTAGTCGGAACGGCGGTTTCGAAACGAAACTCCAGGCGCTTGAATCACCTGATTCCGATAAACGAGCGAGAAGAAAGACTAGAACGAAGATCGGATCTGAGATCACGATCGTGGAATAAATCCGACGAAAAGAAAGAGACGAACGGTTAAACAAACGGACGTTCGTTAACCGGGAAAAATCGGTGATCACGTTCGTTGAGACGAACGGTCCGAAAGAAGAACGAAACCGATCTAGGGTTTCGGAAGAAAACTGAAACAAAGCCGGAAGAAAAACCGGAAGAAAAAAAAGAGAAGAACCGGAACGGTTTTCTAGAAGAAAAACCGAACCGAGGAAAAGAAGAGGCGGCGCGGCTACCTCGGGAGGCGGGGCTCCAGGCAGCGGCTTAGGGCGGCGGCGGCGGCTTAAGGCGGCGGCGGCGCAAGGAGGAGAGGGGCGGCGGGCTTGGGTGGTGGAGGAAAAGAGAGGGGGGGGGGTGAGTATATATACTAGGAGGGGAGGGGGGTGTGACTTGGCCAAGGGGCAAAAGGGGGGGCCGGCGGCCTAGAGTCCCGCTGGGACTCGGCTTCGCGCGAGGGGCTGGGGGCGGTGGCGGCTGGCTGGGCCTTGGCCCGGCTGGCCTGGCGCGCGGGAGCTGCTCCTTTTTTTTAAACGGTCACGCGCGCAGAAAAACAAAAGAAAAGAAAACTAAACGAACTCCGAAAAAATCTAAAGTAAATTTTCCCCGACTCCTAAAAATGAGTCGAACAAAATGAACTTTTCTCCGGGCCTAAAATGCAATTTTTGAAAACGCGCATTTTTCCCTATCCAAATAAAAAGCAAACAAAACTCCGGCAAAACCAAAATTTGATTTATTCATTAGATCTTCATTTTTCCTAACTTTGGGAAAGTCATATTATTCCCTCTCTCATTTTTTTGATATTGGAAAAATAATTGAAGATGAAATAAATAAATCAAATGATCCTCTTTTCAAATTTGAGAAAACTCTCAAATATGAAAATAACGAAATCTCCAACTCTCTCCGAAGGTCCTTGAGTTGCGTGAAATTTCTAGGATCGACCAAAATGCAAGAAAATATGCTATGCATGATGATCTAGTGTATAACATTCCAAATTGCAAATTTGGGATGTTACAAGGACGGATGTCATCACCGATCCCACCTCTGCGTCACGATCA